>NW_006796931.1:262982-265852 GCF_000442215.2 Lipotes vexillifer | reverse complement strand
CTCTTTCCCTCCCTGCTAGTAAGAACTCCCTCTCTCTGCATCTACCTTTCACACTTATAATGCCCTCCTCTTTATTCCTCTTATCTTTTTATCCAAATCCTACTCATCCTTCAAGTCTCAGCAGAAGCCTCATCTGCTCCCAAACCACATTTCCCAGTGACTCCACACCCCTGCTGACCTTTCTCTTCAACTCCCACAGGATCTAGAATCTTGCCACAAAATTTAGCAGTTTAATTATAGACTTCCTCCTATAGTTATATAAGTGGATGTGAGTACAGTCTGGCTGGGACATCCATCATCCTACTAGATTCAGTTCATCTGCCTCCTCCACACTGATCCTTAAACTTGGTCCAAGAGAATAATCTTCCCCAATCAAAGACAACCATTCTTTCACCAAGAGCACACAAATACTTGTCTAATTACTTGCTCTGCAAGTCTCATTTCAAGATTGTTTGTTTCTCACGAACAGAGTCTAAACTTCATCTTCCTCTCGGATACTCCCACAATGATAATCCATTGCTGGATGCTGGGTACAGAGGTATGGCTCAAAAAATATTCCAGTTGACTGCAGTGTTTTGAGGGTGGTGATAATCTGCAACATGCCCAATATTCAGTGAGTACTGAAATTATATTAGGGAAGAAACAAGAGCCTAGGGTAGTTGAGTGACTTTGCCCAAGACACAGAGCTGTGCAGCAAATGTAAAATTAAAAAAAAAAAAAAAGAGTATGTGAGAGAGAAGGTAATTAACTACTCGTACCGTAAAAATAAAAACAAAGAGGCTACACACTGCTTTGTGGAAAGAAGGCTCGTGCCTATTATACCCTATGGAAGATAATTTAAAAACTCCTAACCAGGAATTCCCTGGCAGTCCAGTGGTTAGGACTCTGTGCTTCCACTGCAGGGGCCACCGGTTCGATCCCTAATCAGGAAACTAAGATCCCGCATGCTGCATGGCACAGCCAAAAATCAAAACAAAAACAAAAAAAACCTCCTAACAAATGTGGCCATCATATTGAGAAATATGAACGGTTGCCAGAAAATGCAGTTCCTTTCAGCTAATTCGTTTTTATTACTTAAAGGAGGGATTCACTTAATCCTTGAACTGAAATCACCAAAACTGTAACTGTGTAAGATATATAGAATATTGGCAACGTGTTCAGTAGATACTATATATTATAGAGTTCTAAAAGTTCTTTCTTCACAATACTGGTGTTAAGTGGGTACTGACAATAAAACAGGCCATGCTTTTTAAAAAGAAGGACATGAATGCTGACCTTCTCTTGTGGCACATTCATTCCTATATATGACATGTTTCTGCTTCCCTGTATTTAATATCCCTTAATTTCAGCCACTTACATGCTAACTACTGTAAACAACCATTCCCATTGTATCAGTGCTAATTACTTAGTACAAATGTAAGCAAACACTCAAGTATCAATGTGACGATTTGATTTTGAGTTTAGGATTTCTTTTTTCATACATAAGCCATCACTGTGGTACTCCTAGTCTTTTTAGTGATTAGTTTTTTACCTTACAGCTGATTTTTCTCCAGGGGCAAGCGGCTTGGAGTTTTGTTTGCTTACCTTTAGAAAACTTTAATGGAATCTTAGTAAAGGAGCAACTGTAATAATTTAAGAGGTTATATGCCTCTTTCTCAATTTAATGATCTGTTGCTCTGAAAGTCACAAGTGAGTCAAACTCTAACTGGTCTCACCTGTGTCACAGGTTTCTAGTCCTGAAACTTTAGGAAAGGTAAAAGCAGACAGAAGAAGTGGTGAAGGATTTTACTGTTTATTATTCCAGCACCTCAGCATTATTAAAAATTGTTCGTTATAGTCAACGTGGAGAGCAGACTTCTGTGATGAATGCAACATTCAACATGTAGAACATGCTTCACTTAACGAGGTTGTTTTTCAGGCCTAGACCCTCTGGTAATTCTACTTGACATTTCAGCCGCAAATTGGTAAAAGTACACAGAGGACATTGATAGATAACCCCCAATAGAACAGACAGTATTTTCCCATGAGGCACTGTGATATATGCCGTTAGGCTGTACAGGATTCGGGACTAGAGAATAAAGCAGCTGGCTGATGGAACACACATCTGGATACATTTAGCAACTATGCTTCTACAATTTATTTAGATTAAAATAATAGGAACACAAAAACATATCATTTGGGTAACACAGCACACCATTTCAGGGACATTTATGAAATGACCTAAAAAACCTTACTTACTATTTACATGACAAAATACGTTTCAAATTCCAAATCAATTGAGCAATGAACTCTGGAAGGTCCTATCAGTGACTGAAGGCTAACTCTCCCTTTTATCCAACCTCAAGTAGCTGCCTGCCTATAAGTGCAATTTTGCTTTGGATGTACCCCAAAACATTAAGGAGACTGAAACATTAGCTCACTATGTTTAATGTGAAGAAGGGATTGCTATCTCCTGCGTGTATGCTGCTCCAACAATGCCCATGGATGCATGAGAGAGGGTGAAGGTTTATTAAGAAGGGCAAGGGAGCAGAGGCGGCTGTTATTTGCCAAGTAATGCGCACAGAGTTAAACTAAGCTATCTTAGCCCTCTTCCTACTTCCCTAATACCTACAACCAATTAAGCCACCTCAAATGTTCTGTCTGTGTTGTTTTAAAGGAGATGCAGCATAGGGTTCTGGTTGCTAACCAGTGACGCTCCTTCCCCAATTCTGGGAGCTCCCCACCCCCCAGCATGTCCCACCATCTACTTCTCTATCTCCTCCGCTAGGCTGTGAGCGCCCTGAAAGCAGGGCTGGTACCTCATTTGACTTTGTATCTTGGCTTACAATAAGCCCCTACTAAATGTCTGTTGAATGAACTGTCGAAAGTAG
>NW_006796931.1:174010-262875 GCF_000442215.2 Lipotes vexillifer | reverse complement strand
AAAGTGAACAGACTTAAACATACTGCAGGCTAAGTAGCTGTCACGCGTGGTTTTCAATATGCATACTCTATAGAGAAAGCTGGGAACAAAATAGTCAAGACATAATAATGTTCCCACATTCTTCACAGGCACTTGGCCTGTTAGCATGCTTTAACTATCTACTGGTCTCTAATACTTCAAGATACTACAAAACTCTTCAAGATGTTTGCAACCTTTTCTTTGAATTTAGCTGAAAGTCAAACAAAGGTTTTTTTTTTTTTTTTCTTTCAGAAACAGTTTTTACTTGGCAACAATTCTGGCAATCAAGCAGCACATTTCACCTTTACAATAATATACATCAGGCACGCATCATGTTTTGACAAACCTGCAATTTATAGATAAATGTATCATTTAGAAATAAATGTAAACTGCTGCAAACTAAAGCTGTACTTAAAATTTTTATTATGAAAATTTTCAATGTATACAAAAGAGAAAATGGTACAGCAAACACCCATAATCCCATCATCCAGATTCTACATTTATCAGATTTATCAGGATTTCCCCTGATTCTCTCTTCCTGTCCTCTTCTTTTCCCCTGCTTCCTCCCTCCCTCCCTTCTCAACCCCCCCTTCCCCATCTCCCCCTCCCCCACCCCTCTCTCCCCCCGCACCTCCTGAATTACTGTAAAGCAAACCCCAGACATCCCATGAGTGATTTCACCCTACTTAGCTATTAAATGAGTTCATTTCCTGGAAACACCTCTATTCTGTTCTAGGATCTAGCATAAGCTAGATTCTAATTGATCTTTTTTTCAAGTACCAATATCTATGAGTCACTTAAACCCCAAAGGGTGCCCAATCCTGTGTCATTTCCTGGAGGAATATCAAATACTTCCATTTTAAGTAAAAGTTTGCTTTCCTCTTTTTGTCTTAATAAAGATAAGATCTTTAAGCAATGGCTATTTTAAAATAATAATTTTTCCCATAGAAACATTCACATCAATTAAGTCAGACTGAAGACATTCTTTAAATTCTTGCTAGACAAGAGTTTTGTAGATATTTAATACACATCTTAACCGTATTCTAAAAGCCCCCTTTCCTATTATGAAGAATACTATATCAGACCCAAAGACACAACAAAGTTATACCTCTACTTCCCCATCTTTATAAAGCTAAGAAGTATTAACTCCTTGGATTGAAATAGCATTCTTCTTTTAAAAGGTCTAATCCCTTTATTTCCTAAGTAAACTCTGACATTTTCCAAAAATATCTGAATAAGTTATGAAAAAAACATATCTGCTGCTAATGAAATTAATTAACCTTCACACTTGAGGAGTATTTCCATTCTCCTTTCCTGTGAAAAATAACACGGAAGCCAAGGGCAACCTTCAGGTATATATCTCTCACAAGGCAAGATCAGACCAGTTAACTCAAGACAAAATATTACGATGTACAACTCAGAAATCACTAGAGATAAAATTTCAGCTTAGACTTTGAGCTAAGCTGGAAGGTTATCTATTAGTCACTAAAATGGCCTCCTGCAGTGTAACATACCCTGCTTATATGTTCTCAAATATAGTACTTGTTAATTGAGAAAACTAGACTCTTTTGTTTCACACTTCACTTTTTACCTCATACGGGTGTAGTTAAGTACAACTAATTTGAGAGGTTACCCTTGATTCGGAGTCGAGAGTTATACAACCAGCTATATTGAAATAGGAGAAATAAAACATATGATCACTATGTGATAGAAAACTCTGGTGAGTTTGTGAGCATCAGAAATCACTATTACTACCATATTATAGTAACACCACCAAAATCTCACCACCAATGATTTTCATGTATTTTGGAAAGTATGAATAAACACCAGTACAACTGTTTGTCGTAAGTTATTTTGGAAGAGTAGAATATCAATCTGTTTGCCATATTCTGTCATGACAGCTACCCTCAACTTCTATTTCACAGAATTTTGAAAAACCATTTAACAGGGATCAAAAGTAGTTGAAATTCCATTCCCCTTCGCCCCACCCCCCAGGTATAAAGTAAGAGTTTCTGTCATTTAAACCTTTGGCATCTGACTTGATAGATACAGCTATATAATTAGGATTACAAAACCAATTTTTAAAAAGTACGAAGTCCCTAAAATATTCCCCAAATGAAGAAAACACACTATATAGACAGAGAACAAGTCAGATTCTAAACTTCAAATTTTTCTCTTAAAATAAATTTGCTTCTACTTGAATACATAAGATTTAGAAAAGCGTCTCCAAATGTGTAACTACCCAGACACATAATAAGGATTTCGAGATGTTTAAAGTAAATTTCTGCTTAAATATTCCATAATATAAAAGTTAGAGCCTAACGAAATAATATTAAAATTGTTACCCTTCCGGGATGACAGCAAACCTGTTGTTTCTTTCTCGCAGCACCAAACAGAAGGAACCTCCCACGCCCAGAACGCCAATCTGGAAACCCAACATTCTTCTCACAATTGCAACTTTAGAGAGCAAGTCGTAACACTTCCTGCTAGAGAGAGAGAGCACCCTGACAAAGCAATGATACAATACTTACGAATTCCCTTCCTGTCAGCCTCACAGTATTTTGCCAAGTATTAACAAATTCGAACTTCACAACATTTAGAGAAAAGTGAGTTTTTTTCATTCCAGCTCCACTGAAATCATGCAAGAACACAAGGGAATTTAAAGTTGGTTCAGGTCAAATAGCTACAACCCACATACCTATTTAAAGTTTGAACATTAGCCAAGTAACCTGCTTATTTTAGAACACATGGAACCAGCTTCTCCCCAGAGGCCAAGTCACTCGTCCATAGGAAAGTGCTTTACTTAGAAAGGCAAATGAACTGTCCCAGACCACTTACGTTCTATTATTCATCTCGATCCATACTTACGTCTTTATACAACACTTACACTCGATATGCTAGGTGTCAGAGCATTAACTGCGAGTATCTATATCTTGTTTTCTGTTGAATACATAAGCTGTTAAGTGTAGGAACTATATTTTCTACCAGCCTAGCATACAGGAACGAAACCAATACTTGCTGAACTGAATTTTCTATTGAGAGGCAGTACTGCTGAGTAGTTTAGAGTTCTGGAGCCAGACTGGGTTCAGATCCTGTCTCTACAATTTTCTAGGCTGTCTTTGGACAAACTGCTTAAGCTCTTGTGCCTGTTTTCTCATCCAGGGATGATAACAGTAACTACATCACATAATGATAACTATTTTGTACATTGTTGTGAGGCTTAAATGATTTAATGTGCATTCAAATTTTAGATCATAGCCTGGCAAATTGTAAGCACTAGGTATGTGATAACTGCTATATTCTTAATATTGAAATTTGTTTTTTAACTGGTCTAGCAATTCTAATCAGTTAATTGTTAAATGAAGCAACTGGTTAGCTATGAGTTCTCACCCTTTATGGGAGAGAACAATAAATCAATAGGAGTACTGTGCTAGGCTCAGGAGACCATTTCTAATACTGACATAGGGCAAGTCAATCATTTGAAAGGAAATGGAGTGCAATGGGAGCATCAGGATCTTAGGAATCAGACTGACTTCAACTCTGTGTGACCATGAACACATCACTTAGCTTCTCTGAGCCCCAGGTTCCTACCTATAAAAGTGGAACTAATTCCACGAACTGCAGAGGGTTGCGATGACGATTAAGTGAGATAAATGCATAAGGGGGTCTGGCTCCAGCAAGGTGCTCAGTAAGTGGCGGCCATTGTTACAATCTGTCTGGGATATAATATGCATGATACCATCTGCTCTACCTACCTAATCTGCTCTACCTACCTAATAAGCATGAAAGTGAGATAATAGATCCTCCAGTCCTTTATAAATAATATAAAACAAAGTGAAGTGTTTTATGCTAACATTGAAATCTCAGAATAAGGAGGTGACTCACATTGCAGTCACTTGTAAAAAGCATCAGGACAGCCCACATGAGGAGGCAGAGTGTTCTCCTGTCCTCATCACTAACCACCATTAGCAGACACTGGATTACATTTTGTCTCCTTAATGGAAGCACTTTATTTCATCAATCACAAAAACTGCATGAACTATCAAAAGGCAACGCAATCCCGAACAGAAGGAATAGAGCGTCAGGAGTCAGAAGACGTGTTTTTCCACCTGTTTTCATTGCTGACTCACTATATGAAGTCTCTTCAACTTTCCCGAGTCTCAGTTTCGCTATCTTTGAAACAAGCATAGCACTAGCTGCCTGTAACCAGTCAGGGATATGTGGGGTAGGAAGGAACGCTCAAGCACCTTGAGCTAACTGGAAGAAAGGGTATACGTGTATGTATTATCATGCATTTCCAGGGAAAACTGGGGCACAGGCAATTGCCTCTGGTAAGAAGACAGTATCAGTGACAGGCCAGCAATGTTGGGTTTCCCCAGCCTTACTTTTCTTTAGGCACACTTGTCACTTCACAACACTTACATGGGTCTGTCCCAAGTGCTATTAAATTAACTTCCTCGGGCTTCCCTGGTGGCGCAGTGGTTAAGAATCCGCCTGCCAATGCAGGGGACATGGGCTTGAGCCCTGCTCCGGGAAGATCCCACATGCCATGGAGCAACTAAGCCCGTGTGCCACAACTACTGATCCTGCACTCTAGAGCCCGTGAGCCACAACTACTGAGCCCACGTGCCACAACTACTGAAGCCCGCGTGCCTAGAGACTGTGCTCCGCAACAAGAGAAGCCACGGCAATGAGAAGCCCATACACCGCAACAAAGGGTAGCCCCCGCTCGCCGCAACGAAGACCCAATGCAGCCAAAAATTAAAAAAAAAATAACTTCCTCAATGATCACGCTACCCAGAAACAGCTTCCTTGTCTTTCCCTTTCTTGGTCATCTGGAATGTATATGCTTTCTAGCTTTCTGAACTCTAAGGCTAACCTTTGATCACAGTGAAATCTGTCAACACCCAGTTGTTGATTTTAAAGTCTATTCACCATAACATGATAGAATTCACTTCAACTGCAAAATATTGTGGTGAAAGTTCTAGGAATGGATACTCCCTTTAAAAATGGACATCTTCCACTTAGTAAATACCAGGACATTTCCTAAAAGACTGTTGTATCACATCAGTAGTTCAGCCAGTTTTGGCCTGCAGCCCATTCTATAACCTTCTAAATGTCTCATCATATGACGTATGTGCAGGTATGCGGGGCCAAGGGGGGGTATTGGCGTTTGTGTATGTGCATGTGTGTGAGTATGTGTGTGAACAACATCTCTGTTTTTACTATGGGTAATGAAAATTGCTTTGGGAACAGAAGATGGTGGCAAGGGTTATGTAATCCATTGCACATTTTTAGAAGCAGGCCACGGAATGAAAACAACTTTTACATTTCCAAATTCATCATGATGAATGCTGGGGAAAGTCAACAGAAACCAACCTATGTTTTATCTGTACACGTAAAGTGCACAAGCTCCCACTCTCTCTCAAATGTTACAAACAAATCCATAAAGTTAAAAGTTCACACACGCACCTGTGGACACATACACCCTTCAGGGTGGAAAGGAAGGGAAGAGGCACACCCAAAGCTGCATGAGAATTTCATAGACGTATCGGTGTAATATGCAGTTAGGACACAAGACCTAGACACAGTATTTTTAAAGTCTCTTCCAACTTTCATTCAAACATCATCCTCTCCCCACCACACCCAGTACGGGTTATATTCTTTCCATATGTGACACGTACAATGGAGGCCTCTCCCACTGTGCTTAATGCCACACCTCAGTAACAGTGATCTATCGTCCTTTAATGGAACAGGATTTTACCCATCTTCATGACTTACAGAGTAAACAAACAACACTCACAGTGAGTGAAACATCAAAGCAAAGGGATCTAACATAAAACAGGTACCAAATTAACACGGAGGATACTGCTACTGTAATTTTGGGCTATATTGGAAAGTTTAGGAAATTTATGCCAGGAACAGTATTAGGTACACAAACTTCCTGTTGCGTGGCTGTGTCAGTTTTAACAATCAAGTAGATCTGGTTTATGTGATGATTGGGGGGGGTGGTAAATAAGCCACAAGAACATCTTAATTTCAATATTGCAAGGGCTGTCTCCCCAACAGTAAATATTTGTGAGCTCTGTTTTTGCATAACAAAGTAATCAACCTTTTAAAACAGGATGTCTTAGTATATATTAAATTATATACCTTGTCCTAATGCCCTAAAACAAAAGGCTGAAATAGGGCTTCCCTGGTGGCGCAGTGGTTGAGAGTCTGCCTGCCGATGCAGGGGACGCGGGTTCGTGCCCCGGTCCGGGAAGATCCCACGTGCCGCGGAGCGGCTGGGCCCGTGAGCCATGGCCCGTTGAGCCTGCGCGTCCGGAGCCTGTGCTCCGCAACGGGAGAGGCCACAACAGTGAGAGGCCCGCGTACCGCAAAAAAAAAAAAGGCTGAAATAAATAGAAGGATTTAAAGCATGGGTCCTCCAAAAATTATCAGTTGAACTATACATGGGATAAGGAAGTGATCTGGAAGACATCTGTGGTGACTATATACAGTTAACAACACTGAACTGCATATTTCAAAGTTGCTAAGAGAGTAAATCTTAAAAGTTCTCATCACAGGAATAAAAAAGTAACTGTGGGGTGGTGGATGTTAACTAGACTTATTGTAGTAATCATTTCACAATATATACATATATTAAATCATCTCGTTGTACACCTTAAACTAATACAATGTTATATGTCAATTATATCCCAATGAAACTGGGGGGGACATATGTGTTCCGTTCATAGCTAATAAAATCATACAAAGAAATAACTCATATGCTCTACACCTTCCTATCCTGAGAGTCTCTCATTCAAAAAAAGGATAGGGAAGGAAAAGAAACAAAAAAACCCAACTAACCGAGCAGCTCCTAAACTTTTTGGCCTCAGGACCTGAGGACCCCAAAGAGCTTTTTGATATGTGGGTTAGATCAGTGTCTTTATCTTATTAGAAGTTACAACTAAGAAACTTTAAAGATATTTATTTTAAAAAAATTAAACCCACCGCATGCTAATATAAATAACACTTAAAAATGAAAACTATATTTTAAAAAAACGTAGTGGGAAGAGGCAGGGCATGCCTCGCTCCTGCGGATGTCTCTTGCTTCAACACTGTTTGAACGGAACAGACCCAGGGACGCCCCCTTTTCCAGCCTCCAATCACCCTGGAACCTCTTTTCCAGTCACATCCTTAGGAACCAACCACTATGCCGTCCTCGGCCTCCGGAACCAGCCAACACCGTTTTTTTGGAGCTTAGCTCCTTACTGCTGATCAACCATGAGCTCCCAGATTTGTCAGAATTATTCCACCCAGGTGGAGGCAGCCGTCAACCACAGGGGTCAACCTGCATCTGGGTCCTCCTACACCTACCTCTCTCTGGGCTTCTATTTCTACCGCGATGATGTGGCTCTGGAGGACGTGGGCCACTTCTTTGCTGAGTTCACCATTGTGAAGGGCAAGGGCGCCCAGCATCTCTTGAAGATGCAAAACCAGCACAGTGGCTGTGCCCTCTTCCAGGAGCGCAGAAGCCGTCCCAAGATGAATGGGGTAAAACTCTGGACAATAAGGAAGCTGCCACGGCCCTGGAGAAGAACCTGAGCCAGGCCCTTGTGGACCTGCACCCCTGGGCTTTGGCCGCGCAGACACCCACCCGTGACTTCCGGGAGAGCCGCTTCCTGGAGGAGCAGCTGAAACTCATCAAGCAGATGGCGACCACCTGACTAACCCCACCTCCCACTAGCGCAGGCTGCCGCCGGGGTTGGAGTGAGGGGGCTGAGCCAGTAGCCCTTCCAAAGGCTCACCCTCAAGTACGACAGGGGCCTCTGGAGCCCAACAGTCTTTGAGGGGCCCCTCTGCATCCCTCTGGTGTCAGGGCTTCTGCCTGAGCCCCTCTCTGCAGCCACTAGGCAGCTTTCTGACCACCCTGGGGCCCTCACCTAAGCCGTGGGCCAAATGGAAACAAAGGTTTTTGCAGGAAAAAAAAAAATAGAAGAGTATATTGTTTACATCTTTGTTTAACTAAATACAGTGACAGGTGGATTTTCATATCTGCTTCTGCATTGTCTGTTGCAATGTTGTTTTGATTCAAGTATATGAAGAAAACAGGGCCTCCCACAGATACGTTGTTTGGAAAAAGGAAGTATTTTAGGAGCCTTTTCGGATAATTATGGATATTCTTCTTTATAATACCACGCCAGAACTGGGTAAGTGCTAGTTTCTTAAATAGTTGTTGCAGTGTGGAATCTGATAGCAGATCAATGACGTTTTCATACTCTGTTAACGTTAAAATCCATTGGTCTATCTTGCACTTTATTTTTTTGTACTTTTTTTTTTTTTTGCGGTACGCGGACCTCTCACTGTTGTGGCCTCTCCCGTTGTGGAGCCCAGGCTCTGGACGCGCAGGCTCCGGACGCGCAGGCTCAGCGGCCATAGCTCACGGGCCCAGCCGCTCCGCGGCATGTGGGATCTTCCTGGACCGGGGCACAAACCCGTGTACCCTGCATCGGCAGGCGGACTCTCAACCACTGCGCCACCAGGGAAGCCCCTATCTTGCACTTTAAATGGACCTTTTACCCACGCTTGATTTCAGAACATCATGCACTGATCATATGGAACAATATTGTTTGACTAGTACAGATCTGTTGTCACACTTCATTTTACAATATCTAACAAATCACTTCCATTAAAAACACCACCAACCTCATTAGAAAAGTCTAAGTATTGACGTATGGTGGCTGACGCGAGTTTTCAAGAATTTGAATTTTTGCTTGAAATCTCTAACTTTATCATTGGCAACAAATACTCTCAGCCGTTTTCCTTGCAGTGACTAGCACACTTGATTCACTTTTGATAACATATCTGCCAAATATTCAGGTCTGAATTATCAGTTAATGCGTCATTCGCTCTTGCAAGTAAAAATGGTTTTCTATTTTCTAAAAGTGCAGCTAGTTTAGCTTGCAAATCAAAAAACTGCACAAGTGCTTTTCCTCAAGACAATCACTGTAAATCCATATGCAGCAGAAATGTTTTTTATGTACTTCCCATTTCATCACACAGAATGATGTATACCTAAGAGTTGAGATTTAATAAAATTAATTTTTCCTGCTTAATCAAGGACATTCATTAATGAACTGCATGTTATAGGTATTTTTCTAACAGGAAGGGTATGGTGTTGAATACAAAGACTACTAATACAGTGTGGGGCTAAGGCACTAGCAGTTTTACCCACCATTGCTTCTGTCAGTATAGTGAAAAAGCAAAGAACATCTTAGTGTTATTATACAAGTAATTTTGATCTCCAAGGGACTATGTGGCATACTTTTCTATTGAGAACTGGTGCTTTATTTGGTAATATTTATGATGGAGTCATCTAATTTTAGAGAGACAAAAAACATAAGGTCCATAGGTTTTTAACAAGAAATTTCAAAACTGAGAATGCAATTACCAGAATAGGTTTTAACGCGAGTTCTGTTCTGTTGAACTGTGAAAAGAAAACTTAATTGATTAATATCAATTCTGAGGGGACCAATCTACAGCTTATTTACTCCAAAGAATATTTTGCAGAATCAGGTTCATGTCAATGAGATGGGAATTTATCACGCTAGTGTAGTTTTTAGAAACTTTTAATACATTTTTTAAAAGATTAAGAAAGACAATATATTTGTTATAAAACTACTTAAAAAATATCCAGTTCATATGTAGCAAATCAGATTCTTCTTCTGATAATCAGTAAGAGTTTCCTTCTCTGATACTAGAAAAGAAAGGCTTTGAAAGACTCTGTATGAAATGCAGAATTATTACTATTTTAAAATATTAAAAATGAAGTGAACTATAGTATTTATGTGTAAAATAATATGCAGGTTATTTGAAAGCAAATCCCAAACAACAAAAAAGGAGAGAGAAAAGATGAAATATAAGAACATCAAATATT
The DNA here is from genome assembly GCF_000442215.2 of Lipotes vexillifer. Classification (NCBI taxonomy): domain Eukaryota; kingdom Metazoa; phylum Chordata; class Mammalia; order Artiodactyla; family Lipotidae; genus Lipotes; species Lipotes vexillifer. Next base: position 252,935 of record NW_006796931.1, on the reverse strand, counting down.
GATAAACTGTTGAAACTGTGGGAGGGGGTTCCTTATGCTATTTTACTTTGTATGTTTGAAATTTTCCATAAAAGTAAGCTTTTAAAATTCCATGAGCTTATAAAAAAGTATTTTGTATTTTGGAAAGCAAAAATAAAATTCCTGACTCATATTCATTCATTACGCGAACACTGAATGAACATCCACTCTGTAAAAGGCACTGTACTTAGATGGCATCAGGAAATAGAAAGATTTGTGAAATATGCCTTTTACATTCAAGGAGCTCAGAGTGTCTGTGTCCACATATGTAATTGATTCCCTAAAATGGGTATAATGCCTCCACTATGACCATTCTAAGGGGTACTTATACTATTACAAAGCACAGCTTGAGCCAATTGAACTGCAAATCAGGATAATGCAATTTTAAGGGAAAAAAAAGGAAACTGGCATGAAAAGAAAATACAAAAAGGAAACTCAAAAAATAAGAAATGAGACTCTTTGGTTTTCCTCTATAAAAGGAAACCAACAAGAGATGTGAGCAAATATGGGCATGACCACATCATTTTTCCACCACAACCGCATCATCTTATTTTACTTCAGGACAGGAACCATCATGTCATCTCCTTTGAGTCAGCTCTTGTACTACTCACATAGGCAAGAATAACTGAGCAATACATTCACTTTCCATGGTGAACATTAAATACATTAAGTATTCTATAATTCTTCCAATGAAAGAAGACAGCAGTTACAGATTCCATATTTTAATTTTCAGGGCTACTATGTCCATTCACACCGCCCGCCCCCCCCCATATAAATTAAGACCATCCTAAAGAATAAATCCACAAGTTAAATCAATAACATTCCTCAGTTACTCAAGGGGTCTAATTATTAACACTGATAAATGAAAAATAAAAGTGAGAATCAAAAAATTAAAAAATTTACTTTAACTGTCATCTTCCAGCTTATTGCCATATATTCCAAACAAATTATCAATTTTTCCCTATTCAAACTTCAGGTAAAATGTGCAAGAGTTCTCAAAACTCATTCAATGTAGGTCTTTAAAAGCTCAGTGACAGGTTAAAGGATTTAAAATTGCTCCATTGTTTTCATCTTTAATATTTATTAAGCTCTATGAGGGCAGTGATTTGTCTTTTCACCAATCTATCTCAAGCATCTAGAACAGTGCCTGGCACACAGTAGGCACGCAATAAGTATCTGTTAAGGAGGGTGGGGGCGGGGGGATTGGATGAAAGCAATCAAAAGGTACAAACTTCCAGCTGTAAGATAAATAAGTACTAGGGATGTAATGTACAATATGAGAAATTAACACTGCTGTATGTTATATATGAAAGTTAAGAGAGCAAATCCTGAGTCCTCATCACAAGGGAAAAAATTTTTTTCTTTCTCTTTTTTCGTATCTATATGAGATGATGGATATTCACTAAACTTACTGTGATAATCATTTCATGATGTATGTAATTCAAATCATTATACTGTACACCTTAATGCTATACGTCAATTATGTCTCAACAAAATGGAAGAAAAAAATTCAGGAACAAATATTTACTTTCAAATGAAAAAAAGTATCTGTTAAATAAATTTGTGATAATAACACTGCACGCTAAAGGAATTAAACTCACTGTCATGTGCTATAGTGGTTTATTACATAATAAAGAATAAACTTTTAGCACTTTTAATGCAAATCACATAAATAAACATAAAAGACATCTACTCTTGTCCCATTGGGTAACCCTACAAAATAGGGTGATTCCTAAGAAGTAATCCAGCCAAAGAAACAGTAGGTTACATCTTTCTAGTGGCACCGAATCCATGATCATATTTGGCAGCTGAATGATTTTCTAATTCTCCACTTTTCGAAAATAAAGGCATTTCAGAGAAAAGTGGAATGGAAGGTATAAAGAACTCTGAATTTTATCAAGTTTTCCTTCAAAATTGCCACACACAAAAAAGAAAAATCGCACTTAAGCTGTCAAGATCTCAATGCTTTAGCTTTTCTTAACTTTAAAACGACTACTTTTTGACCTCACAAGGAATCACAAAACCTTCAAAAGAAACAGCCGCTTCATAGCATTTCCTGCCTGTCCGCCCTAGTCCAAGATTAACCTTGTCAGTTTTTAGGAAGACTTATAAAACTCCCTTAAATGACTAATTCAGATGAAGTGGTAACATGAAACCAGTTTATAAGACGCTGGTTTCTACTTGTTACCAGATGTTGCCATCACTTCAAAGTGTTAAATGCATTCATGAAGAGGTTCAGATATATTTGCATGTGGAATATTTTCTGACTTCTGCTATTATTGTGAAGACAGAGGAAAACTGTTGCCTTGTTGTCTAATAAAACATCTTTAAGGTTGCCAATATTCACATCAAGAATCACCAAGTACTCTGTCGGTCTAATTCCTCTGTGTAATTCTTGCAAGCACATATATATATAAACACTTTAAAAACACACCACAGGGACTTCCCTGGCGGCGCAGTGGTTAAGAATCTGCCTGCCAATGCAGGGGACACGGGTTCGAGCCCTGGTCCGGGAAGATCCCACCTGCCACCGAGCAACTAAGCCCGTGCGCCACAACTACTGAGCCCTCGCTCTAGAACCCGCGAGCCACAACTACTGAGCCCGCCAGCCACAACTACTGAAGCCCACACGCCTAGAGCCCATGCTCCCCAACAAGAAAAGCCACCACAATGAGAAGTCTGTGCACCGCGACAAAGAGGAGCCCCTGCTTGCCGCAACTAGAGAAAGCCCACGTGCAGCAACGAAGACCCAACGCAGCCAAAAATAAATTAATTAATTAAAAAAAACAAAAACACACCACAAATTAATTCCATTTCTTTGGGAGCTTGTCATGAAACAGCCTGCTTAAAGATCTAGCTGAAAAATCCAAATGTGTGTGTGTTTGTGTGTATGTGTATACTTTTGGAGTTGCTTTTTTAGACAAAACAGTAAACAGTCACTAGCTTCACATAGTTCAGGGTTCCTTTGCCAGGATAACTCAACAATTGCACTAGGTTTTCTGCTTCTACCCATTCTTCTCTGGTTATGTTACTTTCTTTGGTTATGTTGCCATTGGGGTTTTATTAGGTTAATTAAAAATGTTTTTTAATCTCCAGAGAGAGTTTAAGGCAACAACAATGGTTGCTATTTTCTACACATAATGGTCATTGTTAAGTTTTGGCCCAACACAGCATCCTGAATACAATGTAGATTTATCCTTAAGATTGGCTGCAAAAATACTGTGGTCTCACACAGTGTTATGTGCCCTTTCTATTCAAGTGTCTGGGAGATACCCCATAACTCTTATTTTATTTTTGCTGATACCCCGACTGCATTTCTTTGAGGATGGAGTTGAATCCATAAACATAACACTAATGCTGGCTCAGACTTCTAGACACTGAATTGTAACTGACCAGTTTTGCTTGCTCAGTATTTTATTTGGCAATCTGTTAACCTGGTACAGCTAAAAGTCTCATAATTAATTCTGCCACAAATCAAACAACTTTTGTGGCCTTTGCGTGCTAAAAATCATATTGTTAGCAAAAAGTCATCCATGCAAGAGCAACTTCTTCCTTCTCCCAGTTTATCCCTCTCCCTGGTACCCTTACCTCAGAAATTGGCTAAGCCATTAGCAGGGTTCTTTTGATGGGGTAGACTATGGTAGGCTCACTGGCTCTGAGAATTCACTGCTTTAGAGAATGAGCTTTTAAAGGTCTCTCATTAGACCAAATACAAAAATGCAGATAAGCTATATGTGAAGAAAGAAGTTGGAATATCTGTTTGATGAGTACCATTATACTGCATTCTTCCTTAAATTACACTTTTTTTCCATCACAGGATAGGTTTTGCTGTAGCTGTGACTATTAACCTAAACAAAGTTAGGAGTAGATGGGGAAGAAACAAATCACTGATATTAGTGGTAGTAATTTTTTTTTCAGTATTAATTCTGTATTGAAATGGATTCAATGATCATCATACATCCATTTACCAAGACTCCTCTATTCTTAAAATCTTAATTTTGCCCTGTTTTTTAATTGGCTGAATTTCACTTTCGAGTATTTCTCTTTTCTACGAGTTCTTTTATATTCATGGGAACTGCCTAGTACCTTTATTTTTGAATGACATCTTGGCTTACTATTCTTGGATCGCACTTTTGTCCTTTCAGAACTCTGTACACAATGCTTAGTGGTAGTAAATTTCACTGTAATAATTATACTAAAACTGTATGAGCCACATGCTATAACTTAGGTAAGTTTTCCTTACTGAGAAGTAATTCTGTTAATTGTGTTTAAGGTAGTATATCTGGACTGTGATTTTCAAATTCCTGCTTTCTGAGTGTAACCACTTAATGCCATATTCATAATGTTATAGGCTGCCAGTGACATATTTATTAAAACAATAAAAGCCAATTTAGAATATAAACAGGATGGGAAAGAGAGCCAAGTTTTTTTGGTGCTTCCACCCTGAATCATGAAGCAGAAAGAAGGGTGGAAAAGCTTTATCTTGAGAAAGCAAGACAGAAATGAAAGCATGATCTCATTCACTTTTCCCGCACCCAAACAAGGTGACATTTTCTGTTCCTTTCTTCTTCAGCCCTAATCAGTTTAACAGTCCTCTTTTTTTAATCCCTAATAGTAAGTTTCCAAGTGCCCTTTTTTTTTTTTTTTTTTGCGGTACGCGGGCCTCTCACTGCTGTGGCCTCTCCCGTTGTGGAGCACAGGCTCCGGACGCGCAGGCTCAGCGGCCATGGCTCACGGGCCCAGCCGCTCCGCGGCATGTGGGATCCTCCCGGACCGGGGCACGAACCCATGTCCCCTGCATCTGCAGGCGGACTCTCAACCACTGCGCCACCAGGGAAGCCCTCTTTTTGTAATTTTTAAGATTTTATTTTTCAGAATCAAAGATCAAAGCACGAGAATGCACAAAAGTTTTCATTTAAAATGTTTTGATTTACTATTCATGACTAACAAACACATCCTAAACTCCAATACCCTAAATCCCAATGATTTAGTGGCCTATTCTGTTTTGCTATGTGGGTTAATGCATTTGTTTGAAACAAAAGAAGAGGTAAACCATACTTAAGGCAGTAGGTTTAGGAGTCTTGCAAAGAGAAATCTAAGGTGGGGGCAAGAGTCTTTAAAAATTCTGGAAAGAACTCTTCAAATAATTTTAAAATTCAAAAACAGTGATTTAGAACTTGAAAGTTATATACCTAAATCAAGAACGTGTCATTCCTTTGAAAAAGTTTCAATATTGGCAATTAAAAAAAAAGATATCCAAGTTATATCTGAAGAGAAATGACCAATTAATATTTGTTCAGTGATTTAAAAATCATAAAAGTAGGCACGACTTTAGAAAATAAGACCTAGCATGAGACTATAGAAGAAATTAAACTGTCTTCCTTAATGGAATTACCATTTTTAACTTAACACTACATATGCAATCTCAAAATTCTAATTTATTAATGTAACTCCTATTGACAGCACAGTTTTTTGTGGTCATAGATCAGCTTATTCTAAAAATTTATGTGGAAAGAAACAGGTCTTAGAACAGGTAAAATTTATTGAAAAATAGACTGGGTGGACTCACTCTGCCTGGTGTTAAGTCATTCCTTGTAGCTACCGCAATCAAGATAGTGTGGTTACAGAGCAACACATGCAGAACAATGGAACAGGCCAGAGAACCCAGAAATAGACCTACACAAATAAGCTCAACTGATTTTTGACAAGGGTGCAAAAGCTCATCAGTGGAGGAATGGTGCTACAGCAACTGGACAACCATAGGGGAAAAAAAATAAGAACTCTGACCTAGACCTCATTTTGTGTAATTTTGTGTAAAGATTTACACCAAAATTAACTCAAAATGGGCCACAGACTTAAATGTGAAACATAACACCATAAAACTTTAGAAAAAATTTTTTGAAAAATTCATCAGGAACCATGTTTGGTGAAGGGGCCTTGGACATAACACCAAAAAGACAATCCATAAAAGGAAACATTGATCAACTTGTCCTTGTCAAAATAATACTTTTGTTCTGTGAAAGACCTTGCTTGGAGGATGGAAAGACAAGCTACAGACTAGGAGAAAATAGCTGTATACCACATATCTGACAAAGGATTGTTATCTAGAATATATAAAGACCTCTTAAAACTCAACATTAAAAAACAATCCAATTGGAAAATAGGCAAAAGACACGAACAGATATTTCACCAAAGAGGATATACAGATGGGAAACAAACACATAAAAAGATGCTCAGCATCATTAACCACTGGGAAATGCAAAATGAAACAAAAATGGGATATCACTACACACCGATCAGAATAGCTAAAATAAAAATGTGACAATACTAAGTGCTACCAAGGATGTAGAAAAACTGGGTCACTCATATGTTGCTGGTAGGAGATTAAATGGTACAAGTCACTACAGAAAAACATTTTGATAGTTTCTTATAAAATTAAACATGCAGCTCTCATATGACCCAGAGATTGCATTCTTTGGGCATTAATCCCAGAGAAATGAAAATTTACAATCACAGAAAAACCTGTACACAGATGTTTGTAGCAGCTTTATTTGTAGCAGCCAAAACTAGAAATGGCCCAGATGTCCTTCAATGTGTGAATGGTTAAAAAAACTATGGTACATTTACACCATGGAATACTACTCAGCAATGAAAAGGAGGAAGGTATTGATATACACAACTTGGACGAATCTCTAGAGAATTATGCTGAATGAAAAAAGCCAAAAGACTGCATACTCTGATTTCATTTAGATAATATTTTTGAAATGACAAAATTATAGAAATGGGAAACAGATTAGTGGTTTCCAGGGGTAGAGATGGGGCAGGTGCAGGGGAGGGAGGAAGGAAGTGTGTGCTGTTACAAAAGGGTAACAAAAGGGATTCTAGTGGTGATGGAACTGTTCGGCATCTTGACTGTATTAATGTCAACATCTTGGCTTGGGTATATTGTACTATGGTCTTGAAGAGGTTACTACTGGGGGAAACTGAGTAAAGGGCACACAGGATCTCTCTGTTATTTCTTACAAGTACATGTCTACAATTTCTGCAAAGTAAAAAGTTCAATTAAAAAATCCAACTCAGAATTAAACACAGAATATAGTGTAATTAAGTGGATAGGAAAAGGGAAGAAAACTTATATGCAATAATTTCATATCCTATTTTAAACATTATTCCCACGAATTTTTCCAAAATACTATAGACATAACTACTGACACTATAGTCTTAGCATATATGGTCAATTCATGACTCCACTAGAGTATTTGATCTGGGTAAACGATATTTTTTTCTGTTCAATACCAAAATAACAAGCTGATATAAAGGAGAATTTCAGGGCAAGAACCCACCAATGCATGACAATTTTGGTATCTGTTATTAGAAATATTTACTTAAGTGACACTTCTCCCCAGATAGTCACTCCTTGATCTCCTTCATGTCTTGCATCAAATATCTTCCTTTCAGTGAGGCCTCCTGTGACCACATGATTTCAAATGGCAACGCCCTCTTCCCACTCCCTATACCCACAACTTTAATTTTCTCCATAATGTATTACCATCGAATATACTATATAGTTGTTCATTTTGTATCTTCCCCTAGTAGGATGTAAGCGTCATAAGGATGGTAATTTTCATTTGTTTCAGTCACAGGTATAATCCCCAGTGCCTAGAAAATAACCTGATCTATAGAGGCACTCAGTAAATATCTGAATAAGTGAATGAATCAATGAATAAAATGGAATTTTTTTTCTTGGTGAGGAGTAGTACAAAGGGGGAAATGCTCTCTGAGAGAGAAAATCCAGTTTGGAAGAAACCAAGAGTGATAAATCCGGGAATTCCCTGGAGGTCCAGTGGTTAGGACTCTGCACTTCCATTGCAGGGGGCACGGGTTCAATCCCTGGTCGGGGAACTAAGATCCTGCAAGCCACGTGGTGTGGCAAAAAAAAAAAAGTGATAAATCCTACAATGTATATCCAATATATTGGCATTAGAGTTTTCAAAATCCTTTGGATGGGGGCTTCCCTGGTGGTGCAGTGGTTGAGAGTCCGCCTGCCGATGCAGGGGACACGGATTCGTGTCCCGGTCTGGGAAGATCCCACATGCCGCGGAGCGGCTGGGCCCGTGAGCCATGGTCGCTGAGCCTGTGCGTCCGGAGCCTGTGCTCCGCAAGGGGAGAGGCCACAACAGCGAGAGGCCCGCGTACTGAAAAAAAAAAAAAATCCTTTGGATGCAATACAATGTAGGAAACTCTTTAAGATCAATGATTAGGACTGCAGCTTTGTAAGCATAAGAGTACTTTGGTTGAAGATACAACCTAGAAAATAATTTACCACTTCAAAGCTATTACTAATGAATTTTCATTATTAGCTATGGAAGAGTTGGTCGAGTTAAATAATGTTGCTTAAGTTATAGGTGAAGTGAGTTTCAGAGAGTTTATGTCAACTTTAAAGACATGGAATTTGCCATTTTGTTAACATCTGAAAGAAAACTCCAGATTGTATAAACTGATTCAGGGTGGAAGAGGCATTCCTAGTGAACCACGCTGGACCCTGGATGTGGTATTTAAATTTATGGCAAGAATAGTGATGGATTAGGTATCTGGAGACCCCACGCCCCACCACTGTCCACCACTGCATTAGACCTCTGTTGCCTCATCTGCAAAAATCAGTGGCTGGATTAGACTCTGAGCTCTTCAAACGATGGCACATTATGTTATTTATCTTAGTGATAACAGTGTCTAGCACACTGTTGATGATTAATAAAGGCCTGTTAAATGAATTAAGTAATTAAATAGGAAGTTCTAAATGGGTCTCTGGGAAACTGTATCTTTTCTTGACTGAACTGCAGCCCTCCTGTCTCAGGGAGGCCTATCCTTTCCTAGTTGGCCTGCCCAGAATAAGGCAAATAGGTCCAGGAACTTCTCTGTGGGTTGAATACAGAAGATAATGGCAGAGATCGGTTCTAGGTGTCATTAGCTATATTGACCTGAAGGGTTCTTGAAAGAAAAACTCTGATCTGTAACTGATTCTTGTTATCATCCTTGGATAATCCCTCCTTCTCGTGTTCATCCCTGAAAAGTCAAAAGGTAAAGACTCCCTCAAACTTACTGCTGCACTTTCTAAATGTAAAACACCAAGCTCTTTTGAAAATGTCAAGTGTCAAATGTACTCAATATTATTTCTGGATGGACAGACAAGAAACTAGTACTAATGGTCACATCCTGGGAAGGGAAATGGGGGATCAGAGTCAGGGGCAGGAGGTTTATTTTCTTTATGTCCCTTTATAGCTTTTGAATTTTTTTCTGTGTATGTATTTCATATTTGAAGTGTTAATTTTTGTTTGTTGGTTTGTTTGTTTTTGCGGTACGTGGGCCTCTCACTGTCGTGGCCTCTCCCGTCGCGGAGCACAGGCTCTGGACGCGCAGGCTCAGTGGCCATGGCTCACGGGCCCAGCCGCTCTGCGGCATGTGGGATCTTCCCGGACCAGAGTACGAACCCACGTCCCCTGCACCGGCAGGCGGACACTCAACCGCTGAGCCACCAGGGAAGCCCTTGAAGCGTAAATTAAAAAAATAAATATTAGATGTGCTCAATAATGCTTTACGTTGACTGAAAACCATTGTGTTTCAAAGCATTTGTCATTTACTTCTGCAATACTTAATACTGCTTACTTTTGTTCCTTATACTAGGTATTCAATAAATGTGTATAAACAAGGAATTTTTTATAAATCTGTTATACAAGTTTTTAAAAAGGTGATTATAGAACTTTTACAGGCTTTCCATTATTCAAGCAGAAATATTACTAAGGAATAAGGTAGTGTTGGGAACAAGTTGATGACAATAAGCTACTAAGCATCAAGAAACAGGAAACGGGGCTTCCCTGGTGGTGCAGTTGTTAAGAATCCGCCTGCCAATGCAGGGGACACAGGTTCAAGCCCTGGTCCGGGAAGATCCCACATGCCACGGAGCAACTAAGCCCGTTTGCCACAACTACTGAGCCTGCGCTCTAGAGCCCGCAAGCCACAACTACTGAGCCCACGTGCTGCAACTACTGAAGCCCGCATGCCCAGAGCCTGTGGTCCACAACAAGAGAAACCACCACAATGAGAAGCCCGTGCACCGTAACAATGAGTAGCCCCCGCTCGCCGCAACTAGAGAAAGCCCACGCACAGCAATGGAGACCCAACACAGCCAAAAATAAATAATAATAATAAAAAATGAAATTTTAAAAAATAAATAAATTTAAAAAGAAACAGGAAAAAATTAGCTACACTTAGATGTAGAAATCAATATTGTTCAGAGTCAAAGCAAGGATCTACATTAACAGCAGACCAGTGATAAATGAAATGTTATCTTGTCAGTACCACTTCTAACTCATTAGCTGACCCGTGGTTAGACATTTAATATTAACATATCCCATTATTCATAACAGCCAAAAAGTGGAAACAACCCAAATGTCTATCAATGGATGAATGGATAAAGAAAATGTGGCATATCCATACAATGGACTATTATTCAGCCATAAAAAGGAATGAAGTACTGATACATGCTATAATGTGAATGAACCTTGAAAACAATATACTTAAGTGAAAGAAATCAGTCACAAAAGACCGTATGTTCCATTTATACATAAAAGTCCAGAACTGGGAAATCTATAGAGACAGAAAGTAGATTAGTGATTGCTTAGGGATGGGGAGGTGGTGGGCTGGGGAGAGGCATAGCTTAAAACTCTGGATTTTTAAGCCTCCTTCATCCTTCCAAGGCGATGAAAATATTCAAAACTTGCTGATGGTTGTGCACATCTGTGAATATACTAAAATCCATTGAACTGTACAATTTACATGGTTGGTACAGAATGTGAATTCTCTCTCAATAACACTGCTTTAAAAAGTGAAAAAATATTAATATGTCCCAATATCCTCATTGATTCTAAAGTTAAGCAGTTCTCACAATGAAAGTGCCATCCGTATGTAACATTCACTCCTGACCATTCACTTAAGACAAATAAAAGAGGAAGAAAACCAAGCAAGCCATTTGCTTAGTTTTCTGACAGGTTCACATCAATATGTATTTTATTCAATATGATTCATAAGTTACCCATTTGCTGATTAGGTTTTCACAATTTAATCTTTATCAGCAAGGGCTATCCATGGCCATTTATACCCTCTTTCGAATGTATTATATTTATGGAGACCTGCTGTGTGCCAGGTGTACTGTGAAAGAACCAGGAGAATGGGTTTATTTTCTTTTCTCCCTAGAAGAACAGTGTTTTCCATGGTACGTGGCAGGAATTTAGTAACGTCTTTGAAGAAAACCATGTACAGCAGACAGTACATCCAGATATACTGCATTCATTTGATCCCCTCCCACCAAATGAAATGATGACCAGATTTGGAATCCTGGGTTTCCCAGCTCATTTTAAAGTCTGGGACAATCAAGAAGTTCAAGGCAGAAAATTAAGGTGTCAGCTATACCTGTAGTTACTCGCTATTATCCTTGAGTCAGATAAAACTTAACAGAAGGCTACCCTGGTGGCGCAGTGGTTGAGAGTCCGCCTGCCGATGCAGGGGACACGGGTTCGTGCCCCGGTCCGGGAAGATCCCACATGCCGCGGAGCGGCTGGGCGCGTGAGCCATGGCCGCTGAGCCTGCGCGTCCGGAGCCTGTGCTCTGCAACGGGAGAGGCCACAAGAGTGAGAGGCCCGCGTACCACCAAAAAAAAAAAAAATTATCCACGCTGAAATCTCAGATTAGAGTCCTGTTTCCTCCTTTAATATCTTGGACCCAAAGCCCAAAGCCTCCTCTAACCATTCCAACCTCCAGGGATGGCTCCCTCCTTTGTAGGTGCCTTATTTCCACCAATGGCTCTGCGAGTTTCTTGTGAAAAAAACAACAACAACAAAAAAAACTTAACAGAATGCTGTACTACAGAAAGTATGAGAGCTGCATGTGCAAGTAATAGAGAATCAATGTTTTTTAGGGCTTCTACATACATGGATATTTCCACAGCTGCAGAACCAACTACTGCAGAAGTACACGCTGTGCACAACATCTACAATTTAGTAAAGCTGGAAAGAATTTTATTTTTGTAAAAACTAAATGGGGTGTGGCTCATTTTCTTGCCAAAGGGCTATTTTATTCCAAGACACTGGTGTCTGCTGACCTTCATTTATAGGCTGAGCAATGTTCTATTTAAGTAAAATTAACTCATGGTCGGCACTTTTTTTAGGATGCAATAATTATTGCAAAGAAATAACAATGTTTAAATTTGATTTGTTCTTAGTTTAGATTTGATTATATTGGGTTATACATGAATGTCTTTGTTCACGCAAGGTTTAAATTCAGAAATTATTTTATGTTGAGCAAAAAAGGCCATATTTAAGTTCCTTTTCTACATGTAAGAATGTTTTTAGGTTTCATGAAATCCAATATTACGGTTTTTTCTTCCAGACTGCAGGAGTATCTTACCATCTTTGTAGCCCTAGCACCTAACAGTCTTCATTAAACTTATTTTAGTTGAATGATGAAGCCATTCCACAAATAGACTAATTAAGGCATTGTCCATGTTACTATCTTTGGCTATTACTCCATCTATAGTTTGTACTATCTCAATATATACTTGAGAACTCTGGGCACATTTTAAAGTTTTCCTGAGGGTTACATCTCTTTATAAATGCCTTATAGGCCGCCTTTTATATAATCTTTACACATTTCAAGGTACCTGACACAGCAATCCTCCCTTCATCTTTACACAAACCTTCTCTGGTTAGGGAAGTTTGCCACCTTCTGCTTGCACCTATAAATATATTCTAGTTTGCTTTTATTTTTCGCGGGGCTGGGGCCCAACTAATGCTGGAAAACTTTGATTTAGGATAAGATACCAAATGTATGGGTTGGCTTATATCTTTAAACATGTAAATCTATCAGTATTACTTTTTGGTTATCTATACTGCATGGTAGTTCGGCTATATTTGTTTTTTAATTATCATAAGACAAAATATAAAATTTTAATTATTCATAACCACTTGCAAAACTGAATCAACTGTAGCTTTAAACTGGAGACCCACAAACTGCTCAAAATATTTGTTGAATGTGTCAATGTCCTTCATCATTTCCTGGTTTTTGCTTTTGAAAACTTCCACTAGAGGAAGTAATGGGCATCGTAAATTTAAAATTAATATGTTTTGGATTCACCCATGTCTAAAGGCTACATGTCATCTTGCAAAGATACTGATTTAACTTATAACTCTGCCTTCCCCAGCATTTTAAGTTTTCACTAACTCATTCTCTCTTTTTTCAAAGGTAAACTTCTAAACGTTCATGTTTATACTATTTCTACTATTGTAGAAACACTGAAGAACTTGAAGCTTTTTTTTCCTCCCCCCAAAAACAGGCATCAACATTACCTATTACCTTTCACCCTGCTCTAAGCTAAATCTGTTAGTGGCAGTGACTTTATAATGGTGTCTGTAATGTATTAAAAGAGTCACGTTTCCAATTTTCCTTTGAGGGTGAATTTAGACTGTTGGATGGCATATCCTCATAAAAGGATAAATTAATGGTAAAGGGGTTTCTTAGATAAGCCAAGAGGCTTCTTCAACCTGGAACACTGTTAAAATCCTCCACATTCGTAATGAAAAGCATTGGAAAGTCATATTTTCACAATACCATTAAATAAAACAGAAAAAATAAACTATCTTATTTATCTTCAATGGTGATACTTAAGGAAAAAAACGTTTAAATTAGAGGAAAATGAAGAGGTAGCTACAGAGACCTGATAAAGATCACCTAAGGCAACATTAATTGACCTGTAAATGGGAACACTGATTGAGCACCTAATATACACCAGTTTCTTTATAAATGTTCTCCTTTAATTTTAAAGACAAGACTGAAAACAAGTGATATTATCCCCATTTTATAGATAGTGAAATTGAGGTTTAGAGGAATTAAGGAACTTCCCCAATGTCACAGAGATATAAAATAGCAAAACCATGGGAACCCATATTTTATGCTAAAATCCATTCTGACTATGAAATATAGTGTGTACATGATCCCTCTGAGAACAAAAAAAGGAGGTGGTAAGAACGAGTTGTCCAGTCAGACAAAACTTTCCACATCACTTCCGGGTCATCATGGGATGCCCGGACCAACATGGTCCTCAGTGCCACCAGTGAACTGGGGTAAGGAGACAGACATCCAGGAAGGGTCTGTGAAGTAGCATGGGATAAGTTTAGAGAGAGAGATGCAGTGTACAATGAGCCATTTAAATATACAAAATATTTGTTAAGTCAAGTGTTGTAATTTGGGGATTCACCATATACTGAAACTAGGCACAAATTAACTGGTGGCACCAGTTTTACCACTATTGGATCTCCGTTTAGTTATTTAAGCAACCTGAATGAAACATAAAACTCTGAGTTTATTGAGCATTGTCAACGTACAGGTACACATCATTTTACTGCACTTTCCAGATATTGCACTTTCTACAAATTGAAGGTTTGTGCTAACGCTGCATCAAGTGAGTCTATTGGCACCATTTTCCAATAGCATTTTCTCACTTTGTGTCTGTGTCACATTTTGGTAATTCTCACCACATTTGAAACTTTTTCATTATCATTATATTTGTTATAATGATTGGTGATCGGTGATCTTCGATGTTACTAGGACACACAGAAGCCTCAGATGAAAACTGGCATTTTTTAAACAATAAAGTATTTTTAATTATGTACATTTTTTTAGCTGTAATGCTATCACACACTTAATAGACTACAGTATAGTGTAAACATAACTTTTATATGCCCTGGGAAGCCAAAAAAATTGATGTGACTCACTTTATTGTGATAGTCTGGAACCAACTGAAGTATCTCCGAGGAGTGGCTGTACTTCAAGAGGCTGACAGCCTGAGATAAAGAAGCCTATCAACAAACACAGCCATTTCTATGTCTGTGAGTCTATTTCTGTTTTGTAAATAAATTCATTCATATCATTTTTTTAGATTGCACATATAAGTGATATATGATATTTGTCTTTGTCTGACTTACTTCACTCAGTTTGATAACCTCTAGGTCCATCCATATTGCTGCAAATGGCATTATTTCATTCTTTTTTATGGCTGAGTAATATTCCCTTGTGTATATGTACCACATCTTCTTTATCCATTCATCTGTCGATGGACATTTAGGTAGCTTCCATGCCTTGGCTATTGTATACAGAGCTGCTATGAACATTGGGGTGCATGTATCTTTTCAAATTAGTGTTTTCGTCTTTTCCGGATATATGCCCAGGAGTGGGATTGCTGGGTAATATGGTAACTCCACAGATATAGAAAACAAACTTATGGTTACCAAAGGGGAAGGGGGGGTTAAATTAGCAGCTTGGGATTAACATATATACACTCTATATATAAAATAGATAACCAACAAGGACCTACTGTATAGCACAGGGAACTACACTCAATATCTTGTAATAACCTATAATGGCAAAGAAGCTGAAAAAGAATATATAAATATATATCTTTATATATATACAGCCATTTAACCAACTTCAGGATTAAAAGTCTCTTCATGATACTGAAAGTTTATGGTCACAAGTAAGCTTTCTGTACTTGAACTGAGTTTTACAGCAATCTGAAATCTAAAGGCTAATTAAATACAAACCTGTCTCCCTTCCCCAATTAACAGTTCTGTTTCAAAAAATAGAACTTCCTATGATTGTATACCCCACAGGATTCTACTTCATCCTCCTTTGCACCTGCTAACTAGATCAGAGGAAACCAAAATATTTCCAAGACATATACTTTACCTAAACCAGCTCCATACGAAACACTATATAAAGAACGGCTTTTTTTTTTTTTTGAGAGCCGCTGTTTGAAATCAAGGCTCTTTTTGTTTACACCAATGTTTAAATTTCAGAGATTGTCAAAGGAATTCATCTTTAAAACAAAAATCTTTGCAATTTCTCTTCTAAATATTTATCTCAAAGAAATAATCAGAGTCATGAAATGGATTTTGCCCCAGGGTGTTCACTGAAGCATTATCTATAAGATATGGAAAGAACAAAAACTTCCAACAACCTGGAATTAGCGAAATAAATTATAAAATATCCATTATATAGAATATCATGCAGTAATTTTAAATATTTTCAAAAATATCTGATTACATGAAAACATGTTCATAATATAAGTTAAAAGAATTGGATACAAACAGTATATACAGTATGATCCCAATTTAAAAAATATCTAACGTTCTACACAGGAAACAGATGAAAAATATGAACAGGTGGTACAATTATGAGTAATTTTTATTTTTCTTCTTCATAAACCCTTTTGTTTTCTTCTCATATATATTTTTTTGAAAAGTTAAAAATTCCTTAATTTTTTATTCCTGGTACCACTACCACAATTTACAGGGCAATATACCTGATGTAATAAAAAGAAAAAGACAAAGCTACAACAGATAAAAGACCTCAGGAATGTACACCTAATTGACACTACATTGCACTAATCAATAGCTGCACTTTTTGCAAACTGTGGCTATGACAGTCCTGAACAAGAAGGGTTTCCTGTTTAAGTTGCAGTACGTTTTCTATGGATCATCGTTCCTCCTGTGGCAGATTTTTACAGTTCCTCTAATGCATTTGGGACGACTGTCTCAAAGTAACCTGCAGCTTTCCTGACAACTCCTCACTCTCTCTCCTGCTAAGAACTGTAGCCCTTTTCTTCTGAGTTTTTAGAACCTTCTGCTACCATCTCCACCACTTCCACCACCAGATCCATAACCACCACCATAGGGACTTCCCGAGCTTCTTCCACCAAAACTGCCCCCCTTCATGGGTCCATAATTTGACTGCTGTTGTCCACTATAATTTCCAAAATCATTATAACTCCCACCACCACCATAGTTACCTCCAAAATTTCCTCCTTCATTGTAACCATCCTATCCTCCAGCACCGCCACCACATCCACCACCTTGGTTACCATATCCTGGTCCACCACCACCATAGCCTCCTCTACTACTGTAACCAGGACCACCGCCATAGTTACCACCGTTGCCTCCAAATCCATTATATCCACCATCACCTCCTCCATAACTACCTCTGCTGCCACCACCTCCACCACCATAGCCTCCTCTTCCACCAAAGTTTCCACCACGGCCAAAGTTACCTCCACCACCTCCAAAGTTTCCTCCACGACCCATAAAGTTGCCAGATCCACCTCCACGACCTCTTTGTGATCCAGCAGATTTCATTTCTTGTTTAGAAAGGGCCTTTTTCACTTCACAATTATGCCCATTAAGAGTGTGGTATTTCTGAACAACAATTTTATCAACTGTATCATGATCATCAAAAGTTACAAAAGCAAATCCTCTCTTTTTTCCACTCTGCCTGTCTTCCATAACTTCTATGGTTTCAATCTTGCCATACTTTTCAAAGTAGTCTCTCAAATTATATTCTTCTGTATCTTCTTTAATACCACCAACAAAAATTTTCTTCACTGTTAGATGGGCACCAGGCTTTACAGAATCCTACAAATAAAAAATATGTAAGTTAAAAAAAAACTCTCAAAAATTTTGCAACAATTTCACATGTCACACAACATGGTATTATTAAAATACCTCTCTAGAAACAGCTCTCTTTGGTTCCACTACACGCCCATCAACCTTGTGTGGTCGAGCACACATTGCTGCATCCACCTCTTCAACACAAGAGTAAGTAACAAAACCAAAGCCCCTGGGACGTTTTGTTTGGGGGTCTCTCATCACCACACAATCTGTAAGTGTGCCCCATTTCTCAAAATGTTCTCTTAAGCTATCATCTGTAGTTTCAAAGCTCAGACCATCAATAAACAGTTTTCTGAACTGTTCTGGTTCCTTTGGATCATGGCCCTCCACCCCGCCCCACCCCCCCACCCCCCCACCCCCGGCGGCGGCGGTGGCGGCGGCGGCGGCGGCGGCGGCAGGAGTCTTCTCATATTTTTTAAGTGGTGTTGTATTTTTTTAATCCAAAGTAAACTGATTAAAAAAATATCCTAAGTACACACTACTTAAGACACTTTTCCAGCAGATTAACTAAATATACCTATTGACTATTATAGCAATAGGATATACGCTAGGAATCATGTCTTATCATTTTCACCTCTGAGAAAACAATCTTAAATGGTAATTCTCCCCCACCTGATATACAAGCACCAAGATGTCAAAAACAACAATAAGAAATGGCAAAAATGGGAATATGCAAGCAAGTAAAGAAATACAGGAAAAAAAGCTTAAAAATCACATTCGTCTATAAAGAACAATGTATTATTCAGTGTCAATTGCAGAATGTCAGTCTGAGAGCAACACTACGTAGTTAGAGCATATAATGTAGAATGCAATAATATGAATATTCAAAGCTATTATGCTGCCCTCTCAAATTCTATTTTATAGAAAGTAAAAATTTTA
This sequence comes from Lipotes vexillifer, assembly GCF_000442215.2. Taxonomy (NCBI): domain Eukaryota; kingdom Metazoa; phylum Chordata; class Mammalia; order Artiodactyla; family Lipotidae; genus Lipotes; species Lipotes vexillifer. The sequence continues at coordinate 234,489 of NW_006796931.1, read as the reverse complement.
TATATATACTTTTTATGTAAACAAGTATTATATATACATATAAATTTAAAACAGCTTAAGAGAATCAGAGTTGTATTTTCAATATATGGGTTACAAGATTACAAAAAAATGATTTGATATTTAATCTTTTAAAACAGAGATGGTAGAAATAAGAGGTCAGAATTTATAAAAGAAAATGATTTCTTTTAACAAAGAGAGACTTCTCTTCAGAACTAGTCATAGGATATCAGGTTATTTCAAAAGTCCTTTAACTCAAGGCTTTCTGCTTATTCCATTTTCATTAAGTGCTATCACTTCACAAATGCTATTTTAACAAATGTTAGCAAACATAATTTTAACAAAATAAAAGTGCATAATAACACAGAGAATGACAGAGTTAAAGAACTGTCATGTAATTGGCAAGATGACAATACACAGTGAAAATTAATTCCAAGTTAATAGTTTTGAGGGTGGGAGTTGAAAATAACCCCTTAGGGGCTTCCCTGGTGGCGCAGTGGTTAAGAATCCGCCTGCCAATGCAGGAGACACAGGTTCGAGCCCTGGTCTGGGAAGATCCCACATGCCACGGAGCAACTGAGCCCGTGTGCCACAGCTACTGAGCCTGCACTCTAGAGCCTGTGAGCCACCACTACTGAGCCTGCGTGCCACAACTACTGAAGCCTGCACACTGCAACGAAGAGTAACCCCTGCTCGCCGCAACTAGAGAAAGCCCACGCACAGCAACGAAGACCCGATGCAGCCAAAAAAAAAAAAGAAAAGAAAAGAAAAGAAAATGACCCCTCACAAGTCATCTAGCCCAACATGTTTGTTTTTCAAATGAAGACCTGCATTAACTTCTCACCTTTTCTGTGTTAATGATGGCACACCACTTAAACATAAGTTTATCTCCTCCATTATGCACTTTTCCATAACTGCATATGCAATTTAGAGTGCAATTATAAGGAGAAACATTTGATTTTTCATGAGTAATTTTACAGAAAACCTCCTATTACGGGCAATCACAAAACTAAGAATGAAGAATGATAAGCCGAAGTATTTTGTAACCATTACCAATGAACGCCAAAATACTGCTCAGTGGTTACTTGGGAAAGGTTAAAAAAAGAAACCACCACCACATTAATGGCTTTTACAGGCTACTTGGCACAATATTTGAGGGAAAACAATTATAAGAAAGTATTACACATATAGGTTTTCTCTTGTTATCAACCATTTCTCTTATTTTTCATTACATTATGTCTGGCTTTATTTCTTCTTAGCTTGTAAAAGTGGATGGCTGGAGAACATTTACAGACAAGTAAAAATGTGGCAAGGCTTAAGTGATGAGAATTCTACCATTTCTGTAAACTCTTATTAAAGCTTTAGTGTTTCTATGATACACTACAGTACTTTGAATTTATATAGCACCTGTCTGCTGAAGAACCAAGGCTTACATAGCTCATTTATCCTTTCAGCATGCCTGTGAAATACACAGATTGAAAACAGATGGCTTACAAATAAAGTAAAATCCAGATATGAAAACAGAGAACTTCCATGATTTACTGAAGATGGCCTGTCTGTGCAAACTGTAGAAGCCTAAAAGATCCTGGAGTCCACACTCAATGCCTTTTCCAATAAACACCACTACCTCCTTATCATCAAACATATTTCTAGACCGTTAAGAGAAATTAAGCTTTGTCATAATATAAAATCAGTAAGTTTAATGCGCCAAAAATCCTTGATAAGGAATGATATAAATGGTACCTCTATATTTTAAAGAAATAACATTAGTCACAGAATAAGCCACTGGTGACTGGAGAGTCACCAATTTGCCTACAAGGTATTTAGCTTGGTTCAATATAGTTGCATTAAAATTGGAAAAAAATCAACTGATAAATATAACTGAAGTAAGCCAGACTATATCTATATAAAAGATATATCTTATAAAAGAAAAAAAAAATCCCAGCAGACCAAAATCCTTGAGCCATGCCCTTATTTTATAATTGAGAAAATGCGTGGTGTCTGGCACATGTATGTACTCAATGTTAAGTATCAATATAATAATCTTGTGACTTTCTCAAGGTCAAACTATGAGTCAGTGGCAGAGCCATGTCTAGAATCTAGTTCTTCTGAAGCAAGTCCAACATACGTCCCCCTTAGCATTGTAATTTTCATTTAACAGCAAAGCCTTTTCATCCCTAAAACAGTTTATACTCACCAATACTTATCTTTCAAGTGCTAAGAATAGAGCAAATTCAATGTTATTAAGCATATTGAATTTTTGGAAACTGTCTCACCTCCATAACTACCATTGGCCCAAGTATTAGCAGATCTTCTCCTGAGACTGACATTTCATGATCAGACAGTTTTTTTATATTTCTAGGCCATAATTTTAACCAAAGCTCTCATCACTAAAAACAGCTAGTCATGACCACTGCTATCTAAAAGACCTTCCAACAGTATAATGTATCCAAAAAAGCTTCTGAAACCTCCAACACAATGAACATACATCATATGGTGTGTCACTCTCTAGAATAATTACAGACTCAAAACATGATCTAGCTGTTTTCTTCTAAACTGACTTTTATTATTTTCACAGATTCAACTTTCCCCCTCTGGATTACTTTTCACCAAAAGAGCATGAGCAAGTACAAAATGATTCCAAAAACAGTTAGCCAAGTTTTCATGTATTGATAGATGTTCGTTTTCAATTTTATACCAGCTACTTTTGGAATCTGTACTAAACAGCAAACACAAACAGTTTGGCGTATTCATTCCACCTAGATTATAGCAATAGCAAATTCATGAATTTATCTTATGTGCTAAGAATATTATGTCAGTAAATTTCTTGGAAAGGCAAGTAGAAATGCTTAAAACAGAATATGGAAAAATGGCAAGTGAATTTTCTTCCTTTTGTCATCAGTTTCACCATACAGTATCTCCTTAGTGCTCAGGCACCACCGCCAAGTTACTACCCCCTTCTTTTCTGTAACAGTCACGCTGTTTGCCTAGGAGCAAAATTTCATGGGGTTCCTAATAGTGCCCTGGATATTGACATTCTGCCAGTCTAAACAGTCACAGTCAAGTCTAATGTGCTTGTAACCATTGGTAGAAGAGACTTAATCTCAACCCAAATATTACTCACTAGTTATAATTAATCCTTCTACCCAAAATGCATTAAGCCTAGACATTTTTAGCAATTGACTCTAAATGATGGCATCAGACTAGACTAGAGACCTTGGACCTCAGTGTTGATTGTCTGTGTTAAATCAAGGCAGAGCATAATTTATTTGGCTCTCCCACCCCAGGTAAAGAGTCTGATAACTTTCTAGATCTAATTGTAGAAATTAAGAATTAGACTCATAATCCTCTAATTTTAATGAAAGCCTGGGTTCATTAGATCATATGACTAAAAAATGAAGTCAGTAGTTGTAAATGAGTGGACACACCGAGACAATGAAAGACTGGTTGGAGAGCCTAGTGAGGATCCTGTTTTGACATGAGTTAATACTATTTTAAAAAGAACTTAAATCCCTACCACTTTAACCTAGTTGGATAGTTGTGCTCTTCTTTTTTTTAAGGTTAAATACTTGTTAGGAGTTCCATCTAAAATTATATTATCACCTCTCTTCCACTAGGGGGGTCTATCTACCAGTGTAGTTAACTCCAATTAACTCAGGTGCAGTTTGAGTCCACTTCCAGCTAATCTGTGCCGCAAGGCTAGCCTTGTGGTCAGAACTATGTGCTTTAAAGTTGTCCTAGTTTTTAGGCTCAGAAACCCATGCACTGCATGAAAATGTAGTGCTCAAGTCATTCAGAGGTTGCTGCAGTAAGTAGACAAGGATTTTTGGCTGAAGCATACAAAGCCAAAATCTCTTAAATATTCCCAGTTTCATTTTTAGCTGCCCTAGTTGTTTTCAAGACTGAATACGTATCAACTGGATCCATTTTTGTAAATAAGTAAAGCTTTTAAACTCTCAACCTCAGAGATTCCTCTGCCCATTTCTACACTCTGCAATATATAATCTGCATGTTTTTCCAACAGCAACCTTAACTTGGGCCACTTGGGTGGGTATTGGTCATTATGGGAGTTGTTTCTGTGGCCTCTCATTATTCTACTAAAGTACTGACAGGTAAAAACCCAAGTAGCTCGATTTCTTAAATTTAGTGTCCACTGTTTTCCTGCCTGATTTCTGATCCAATTAATTCCAAACCACAATAACTGATGGTTAATTTTAGCCAAGAGATTATCCACCACCTTCAAGCAGATGCCTAATATAGAGAACAGTTCAACTGGAATATAGGCCAGACCCAGGGACATGGACAAAGCCTAATTTTTTAAAAAACACTATCTTATGGGATATGGCTTCAAATCTATCATTTAGGAATGAAATAGGGCATGAATAAATGGACGATTTTTCTAGAAAATAATTAGTAAGATATTTTTAAAATTTAGAAAAGCCATAACTAGATTGAAGGGCCACAGGGGAGATATATATCCCAGCACAAACATATTTCAAGCACTTATTTTAAAAACAGCTTCTGTTTTTTATTTTGGATAAAATCTGAGCACCAAATTCCCTTTCTGTTCCCCTCATCCAAATCCAAGTAGAACTCCCTTGAGTAGAGGCTAGTTGACACCGCCCCCTCCCCTTCTTTGTCACGGTAGTTTTGGGAAAATGAACTTCAGCCATTACATTCCAGTTTTAAAGTCAAAAGAAGTCATATGACCATTACCCTAGGGGCATCAGAGACTTGGGGCACGTGATGCCAATTGACATATGTGGGGCTTCGGCCACTACGTTGGAATTCACTGTAAATTGGTTCTTCAGGATCAAGTTTAAGCTCCCAAATACACTGTGACATCCTGTAAAGTGGAGTGTGCGCTTACGTCTCAGTAGTTTTAAATTTCACCTAGGTTTTCTACCTACTGTGCAGCCAGCCAGGCTCTCTTCCCCACCCCCCATCCCTGGTAACAGGTCGGGCACCCCGAGCATCCCGTCTGTCTGATCCTAAATGGCGAGGCTCTCCAACCCAGTTAGTTCTAAACTCAACCTTGAGTACCACCCGGCATGTTGTGCAGATAGGGTGTGGAGCAAGAATCTGCGTCGCGTACAGGAAATGTCAGAAAGCATTAAGCCCACTCCACCTCCCAGGTTGGGATCGTCTGCCCTGGAGCCTGGCCGTCGGAGCCGCCAGCACATTAGAGCAAGTAGCAGCAGCGGCGGCGGCAACTCTGGGACTGGCGAGAAGCCCGGGCGGGGGTGGTCGGCGTCCCCCGGCCTCTCATTAGACAGCTAAGTACTGCGAGTCGGGAAATGTAAACACCGGCAAGTGCAGCTCTGTGGGAGGAGGGGATGTTGCCCTCGCCCCCCGCCCCTTCGGCTCTGCCTCCAGAGGAGCCCCGGGAGGTGCCGGGCGGCCGCTGCCCCGACCGCGCGCTCGAGGCTGCAGAGCCAGAGGAACTGAGAAGGGAGCAGACGGGCGGCGCGGGATGTGAGGAGAGGAGAACGGAAAGGTACTGCCCTAATGGCCCGGAGATGTCCTGCTACAGAAAGGAAAAAAGTGCTTACTCATAGGGAGACGCGGTGCGATAGCGATTCGCTCGCTAATGGTAAGGGAAGCAGGCGGCAGGCAGGCAACCAGAGCCTCGTTCCTTCCCCGGGCCACCGCACCCCGTGGAGCCCGGGGGCCGGGGTGAGCCCGTGAGGTCACCCGAGGAGGGCTAGCGGGGGCCGGAGGCGTCGCCGGGACCGGGGGGGGGGGGGGGGGGGGGAGGAGGGTGGCAGTAGCTGAAGAAGGACGACAGAGGGAAGTTAGGCGCTTGGTTTCCACTTCGGGGCCGCCGCCACGCAAGGGGAGAAGGGCAAGGGCTGGCGTCAAGGACTCCAGCCCAAGTTTGGCAACAAGTTAAGAGCAACTAGTGAGAAAGCACCATCTCTCCAGTGAAAAGCAGAAAACGTGTTTGCGGCGGGCGGTGGTCGTGGGGAACACTCGGTCACTCCCACCCGTCCTTGATGCGAACGATCGCTTTGGCGCCCAAGGTCTAGGACAGAAATTTCTGCAGCCTCCCTCTCAGTCCCCCGCCTCCCGTGCCAGGCACGTTCCTGCCGAGGTTCCCGGAGATGCTCTCTCCTGGACCCACTCATGCCCACGCCCAGGGATCCCGCTCCCCTCGTGCCCTCCCGCGCCTGCAGAGCACTTACATAAAGTCGCAGAGTACCGGATCTGGCCAGACAGCCTCCAACCGACGCACTCAGACAACTTCTGCCGCTCGGAATTTTTGCGGCTGTGGTTCTAAAGCCAGCGCTCCCTCCCCTCCTGCCAGCCCCCTCCGCCCCTCGGCCGCCGCCATTGGCTCCGGTGGTGCTAGCAGTCAGCTGGGAACCAGGAAGGGGATTGGGCCACGAGCCTGTCACATCAACTGGGTGGGGAGTTGGGAGAATAGGCACCGGCATGGGCGCCCTGGAGGGATGGGGACTGTAACTCTGCTGCTGGGAGCGGAGATTGGTCCTCCGCTCTTGTTTCTTCCCCTCCCTGGCTATGAAGAGATTAGAAGTCCTCAGAGCCTGGCTCGGGGACCACTTTCCAAAAACTCGTATGGAATAAACGAAGAGATGAGAATGTTGGAGCGAGAGTTTGAACGTCACCAAGCCCCTATTTAAGTCTCTGGAGAGTACAGTTTCAACCCAGAATCGTAAAGAGAATCTCGGCATGGGAAGGGACTCGTAATACTAGTACTTAGTTTCTCCTGCTCCAATCAGCCTGCGTGCGGAGCAATGCGGAGGGAAAACCTCAGCAATCTTCCCTTTCCAACGAGGTCTAGGGAGCAGATATATGGACAGGACGAGGCTCTCATGTTTTTGGCTTCGTGCCCAAGTAAATTGTTGACCAAAATCACCTGTCTGGTCTGTTTGTCCATGCGGAAAGGAATGAGAGGTGGAGGTGGGAAGGGAAGGTGGAAATAACGTGGTTCCCACTCGTTTGACTGGAAATGGATGTCAATTTCCATCAGTCTCCTTTCACCAGAGAAAACTTGGAGACATGCTTCTGCTTCCCAGAGGACCCTTTCTTCTTCTTGGCCTCTGTGTCATAATTGACCTCTTTCATTAATACACGCGGAGGTTTCCCTTCCTTATTGTGCATTCCAATCCTTTGGCTCACTCCAGGTCCAAAATCAGCTCCAAGGACCAGAGTCTGACGGATTCACATTGGTCAGGTCAAGAGACTGGCTTGTGGCACAGCTGTAGAAGAGAAAGGCTAAGCCCTTTCCTGTTTCAGTCACAACCATTTTGTTCAGGAAATGTGTGCTTGGAAAGTTTTTTAAGAATTAAAAATTGGTTCACTTACTTCTCATTTTATATGCACTACGAAAATTGCTAAATTAAGAGTGGCCTGCGACTTCCCTGGTCCAGTGGTTAAGACTCCCAATGCAGGAGGTACGTGTTCCATCCCTAGTCAGGGAACTAAGATCCCGCATGCCTCAGGGCGCGGCCAAAAACAAGAGTGGCCTGAAAATCGAATGATCTTTTCAAGGAACCCTCACTTCATCTGCTATTATGAATTTCCTTAGGGAAATTAACCTACAGTGAGTGCCGGCGCTTCTTGAATGGGCAGAAGAGGGGAGTTCATATACTGTCTAAAGGCTACACTAGCAGAGAAGGAATTGGCACTGGGAAAAAGGCTCATTAAATATTAATTAATGATTAACCAACTGGAAGAACATATGAAAGGCACAGAAAGGTGAAAAAGAAATGAGAGAGCAATCTGGCTATCGGAAGTATTAAATTTCTGGTATGAGAGATTTTGTATTGGGTCAGGTTTGGGTCAGCACAAAAATACTGATTTCAACATGTTCGTGTTGTGTAGACTGTGAAGTGTACCGCCACACACATTTACAAGAGGATCCACAGTGAGATTTCTGGCTTTCAGTAATTGGCCCAAGGTTTGGTATGGTTTCTGGAATTCATTACACAAAACTTCTAGATACACTAATACAGTACTTCAGTTTTCTACATTTTATGGCGTCTGTTAAGTCGCCACTGAAGAGCTTCCACCTGCTTTAAAACTTAAATTTACAGACTTAGAATGTCTGTATGAAGGGACTGTGCAAGCTAAATTTTGGAGTATGGATATATCTGTCTCAATTACTTAACTTAGTATTCTATTTTAGTTTATTTTTCAAGTGTTAGAATTTAGAATAAGTCAAAATATTAAGAATCCTATGCATATGCTATTTACACTTTCCTGTTTTTTCCTTTTCAAAAAAGCTTACATAGAAGCTTTACTTTATTTACTAACACTGATGTCAGAATTCAGTAAGAGTTTGTGGTCAAGAAATGTCACTTTAATGGAAGTACAGTGGTCACGGTTTCAAAGCCACAGGGTGCCCAGGGAATGGCACTGTGTCTCAGTGCCTCAGTAGTTTCCAACAGGTAAAACTTGCCCTTTTTGGATGCTGGTTGAGATTCCTGTTTAACAAGCTCAACAAAGTAGAACTCCATTTTAATGAATACTGCTATGATAGCCATCTTGATGTAACTAAGCTACTTTCGTGTTACCCAAAATCTAAAAGTCCTTTTCGGAGGCTAACATTTTGCTCTAAGAAAGGAGCCTCAGACTCAAAGCTCTATTCAAACTGCATTTCTTTCTGATCTATCACACCATCAATTTAAGTCATAGAGGATCATTCACAAAGTAACCCAAAGTTGGTAGTTTTCCTATCTATATAAAGAGGCTTGCAGGGACTTCCCTGATGGTCCAGTGGGTAGGACTCTGCGCTCCCAACGCAGGGGACCCGGTTTGATCCCTGGTGGGGGAGCTGGATCCTGCATGCATGCCACAGCTAGGAGTTTACATGCCCGCAACTAAGAAGGCCGCATGCGGCAACTAAAAGATCCTGTATGCCAGAACTAAAAGATCCCGCGTGCCTCAACTAAGACCCGGCGCAGCTAAAATAAATAAATAAAATTTTTTTTTTTTTTTAAAAAAAGAGGCTTGCACAGCTGGTCTTCAGGGTCCGTTTCAGAAGCTCAAAGGCAGATCATAGGGCCTAATTCATCTTTTAAAAACGGAGTTATAATTAACATACAATATTATATTAGTTTTACGTGTACATGTTGATTTGATATTTTTATATGAGATGATCATCACAATAAGTCCACTTACCATCGATCACTATACAAGTTGTTATAATATTATTGACTATATTCCGTACGTGTACATTACATCCCTGTGACATTTATTTTATAGCTGGAAGTTTGTACCTTTTATTCCCCTTCACCTATTTCACTCATTCCCCCATGCCCCCTCCATTCTGGCAACCACCAGTTTGTTCTCTGTATCTCTGAGTCTGTTTCTGTTTTGTTTTGTTTGTTCGTTTGTTCTGCTTTTTAGATTCCACATATAAGTGAAGTCATACGGTATTTGTTTTTCTCTATCTGGCTTATTTCTCTTAGCATAATACCCTCCAGGTCCATCCATGTTGCCACAGATGGCAAGATTTCATTCTTTTGTATGGCTGAGTAATATTCCACTGTATGTATGTACATCACATCTTCTTTATCCATCCCTCTATTAATGGGTACTTGGGCTGCTTCCATATCTTGGCTATTGTAAATGCTGCTGCAGTAAACATAGGAATGCATATATCTTTTCAAATTAGTGTTTTTGTTTTCTTTGGATAAATACCCAGAAGTGGAACTGCTGGATTGTATGTTAGTTCTATTTTTAGCTTTTTGAGGCACCTCCATATTGTTCTCCATAGTGGCTGTATCAATTTACATTCCCACCAACAGTGCAAGAGGGTTCCCTTTTCTCCACACCCTCTCCAGCATTTATTGTTTCTAGATTTTTTGATGATGGCCATTCTGATTGGTGTGAGATGATACCTCATTGTAGTTTTGATTTGCATTTCTCTAATGATTAGTGATGTTGAGCATCTTTTCATGTGTTTGTTGGCAATCTGTATATCTTCTTTGGAGAAATGTCTATTTAGGTCCTCTGCTCATTTTTGGATTGGGTTGTTTGTTTTTTGGATATTGAGCTGCATGAGCTGCTTGTATATTTTGGAGATTAATCCTTTGCCAGTTGCTTCATTTGCAAATATTTTCTCCCATTCTGAGGGTTGTCCTTTCATCCTTTTTATGGTTTCCTTTGCTGTGCAAAAGCTTTGAAGTTTTATTAGGTCCCATTTGTTTATTTTTATTTCCATTTCTCTAGGAGGTGGGTCAAAAAGGATCTTGCTGTGATTTATGTCATAGAGTGCTCTGCCTAGGTTTTCCTCTAAGAGTTTTACAGTGTCTGGCCTTACATTTAGGTCTTTAATCCATTTTGAGTTTATTTTTGTGTATGGTGTTAGGGAGTGTTCTAATTTCATTCTTTTACATGTAGCTGTCCAGTTTTCCCAACACCACTTATTGAAGAGGCTGTCTTTTCTCCATTGTATATTCTTGCCTCCTTTATCAAAGATAAGGTGACCATATGTGCGTGGGTTTATCTCTGGACTTTCTACCCTGTTCCACTGATCTATATTTCTGTTTTTGTGCCAGTACCATATTGTTTTGATTACTGTAGCTTTGTAGTATAGTCTGAAGCCAGGGAGCCTGATTCCTCCAGCTCCGTTTTTCGTTCTCAAGATTGTTTTGGCTATTTGGGGTCTTTTATGTTTCCATACAAACTGTGCAATTTTTTGTTCCAGTTCTGTGAAAAATGCCAGTGGTAGTTTGATAGGGATTGCATTGAATCTGTACATTGCTTTGGGTAGTATAGCTAGTCATTTTCACAATGTTGATTCTTCCCATCCAAGAACATGATATATCTCTCTATCTGTTTGTATCATCTTTAATTTCTTTCATCAGTGTCTTATAGTTTTCTGCATACAGGTCGTTTGTCTCCTTAGGTAGGTTTATTCCCAGGTATTTTATTCTTTAATTGCAATGGTAAATGGGAGTGTTTCCTTAATTTCTCTTTCAGATTTTTTGTCATTAGTGTATAGGAATGCCAGAGATTTCTGTGCATTAATTTTGTATCCTGCTACTCTACCAAATTCATTGATTAGCTCTAGCAGTTTTCTGGTAGCATCTTTAGAATTCTCTATGTATAGTATCATGTCATCTGCAAACAGTGACAGTTTTACTTCTTCTTTTCTGATTTGGATTCCTTTTATTTCTTTTTCTTCTCTGATTGCTGTGGCTAAAACTTCCAAAACTATGTTGAATAATAGTTAGCCTATTATTCTTGACTGTTTGATTCTCAAATATGTTAGGCCAGATTTTAGTGAATTTAAAAGTGTCTGTGTGCATAAGAACGTGTGTGTGTGTGTGTGTGTGTGTGTGTGAGTGTGTGTGTGTGAGAGAGAGAGAGAGAGAGAGGGAGAGAATATAATATGATTTTTTTTTTTTATTTTTTTATTTTTTTTTTTCTTGCGTTATGCGGGCCTCTCACTGTTGTGGCCTCTCCCATTTGCGGAGCACAGGCTCCGGACGCGCAGGCTCAGCGGCCATGGCTCACGGGCCCAGCCGCTCCGCGGCATGTGGGATCTTCCCGAAACGGGGCACGAACCCGCGTCTCCTGCATCGGCAGGCGGACTCTCAAGCACTGCGCCACCAGGGAAGCCCATAATATGATTTTTAAATGCTATTAGTATTTGAAGGCAGATGGATGGATCAAGAGACTGAAAAAGGAGCTTTCACCACATAGGTCATTGGTTAAATACCATAAATATTTGAGTCTGTGTCTACTAAACAAACAAAATGCGAGTTTAAAAAGAGATTGACAGAGTTATAACATAGATAAACTTTGAAAATATTATGCTAAGTCAAAGGAGCCTGTTACAAAAGACCACATATTGTATGATTCTATTTATCTGAAATGTACAAAAAGGAAAAATCCATAGAGACAGAAAGTAGATTCATTGTTGCTGGGAGCTGGGGTGGGGCGGGGTAGATGTGAAGGAAAATGGGGAGTTACTGCTGATGGGGTTCCCTTTTGGGGCCATGAAAATGTTCTAAAATAAACTGATGTTTGCACAACTCTGTAAATACACTAAAAACCATTGAATTGTACCATTTAAGCAGGTGAATTGTATGGTGTTGTGAATTATATCTCATTGAAGCTGGTATTAAAAAAGAGATTGACAAAATTAGGCTGCTTAAGCACAGGAAAACCACACTAGTGAAGATATGGCATGTGATGGCAGGAAACAAGTATAGAAAGGATCTGTATTGCAAGAGACAAACTAAACTCAGAAATCAAAATGGCCTTGGGAGATAAAGTCATCTACCTCTTGTTCAGCGTGATCCCTTGTTTGCCACTGTCATTGCAAGAAGGACAAAGTGCTTCAATTTACCACAAAAGAGATTTCAACACTGCAAAAACATTTGATTTCAACAAATCAAACAAGCCAGAAACAGAAGCTGGATAGCAAAAAAAAAAAAAAAAAAAAAAGATATATTTCTTCTCTGATACTTTTAGAAAGGTTTAAGTAATCATGTGACTATACTGGTTTAGGGATTATATCATGCCAATGTTTTCATAACTAATTGCAGTCAGAAAGATAATTGGACATTTGATCTAAATAACCAAGAGTTTCCTTATAAAATGTCACAGAAGGGCTGAGGACAAGAAGTTTCATTTTTAACCAACAAACATCTCTTTGATAATTCAGAACCAAGAATGCATCCACTGGTTTGTTTCTTCGTCAATGTCATAGGGTCACCTGAACAAGGGTGTAAATAGAGTGTAAACCTGTCCATTCAGAGAGGATTCCCTTTCACACACTGGCACCATTATAGTAAGATACATCTCATCTACTGGATGGAATGGAGTAGGCCTAGAAGTAACTAAGCTTAACTAAACTTTAAAATTTTTTTTAAATATTTGGGAGTCTTCAGGAAAGTACACCATGTGAAATGAGATCAGACTCGTAGGAATATTCTAAGTCAGGAGTCAAAAACATTGTCTACAAAGGGCCAGAGTAAATATTTTTGGCACACAGGCCATATAGTCTCTGGTACAACTACTCAACTTGGCTGTTAAGAGTACAGAAGCAGCCACAGACAAAAAGTAAACAAATGGCCTTGGTGATGTGCCAATAAAGCTTTATTTACAAAAACAAGCAGCAACAGGTTGGGCCTGGAGCAGCTTAGTTTGCTGACTCCGTCTGGGTTCCTGTGCTTGCCCCAATATGGACTTGGTATCTGGGTGGAGTTGTGTTCTTAAAGGGGTGTATTTACGTTAGAATTGGTTCATGACTGAAGATATGAAACAGATTAAGATAGAAATTAGCTCCTTTGCACATTACAATCTTAGGTCTTCACAATCTTTAATACCAAGCAACTGATGGATAGCTGTATTCTACTCTCATTTCTTTATCACTATTCAAATTTGAATGTAATCACAATTGCGGAATTCCACGGGGGTGGGGGGAATGACAACTACAACTACCTCTTATTGAGCTCCTTCTATGTGGCAGGACTTGTACTAGGAACTTTGTGTATATTATCTCATTTAAGGCTAATAACTATTCCATGAGTGGAAGTGTTATTATCCCCATATTCAAATGAGAAAATAAGGCTTATAGAATTAATTAGTAACTTTTGCCCAAGATCATTTGGCCTGTAATGTAGAAGCTGGAAGGTACAGGAGTGGGGAGGAGATATTCCATCTCATATCTGACTCTACAGCCTGTGAATAGAACCATAGGATATTACAGGAAACGTTCACTGTACTTTATCCCAAAAAATAAAGCATGGGGGCTTCCCTGGTGGCACAGTGGTTGAGAGTCCGCCTGCCGATCCAGGGGACGCGGGTTCGTGCCCTGGTCTGGGAAGATCCCACATGCCGCGGAGTGGCTGGGCCCGTGAGCCATGGCCGCTGAGCCTGCGAGTCCGGAGCCTGTGCTCCACAACGGGAGAGGCCACAACAGTGAGAGGCCCGCGTACTGCAAACAAACAAACAAATAAATAAATAAAGCATGGGAATGCAGCTGATGATTTTACCTTTCTTCTCAATTCCATGGAAAATTGGTTAGCCCACTAGTGGTAAATCTCATTGATAAGCAGGCATGTTCATTACACTTATGCCTAATCTAATGTTGACGGTGTATAGTAGCATGTATTTATTTTTATAATTCTACGCATCATTCTTTCTTTCCACCAAATGACACTGTCACCTTTGAAGAGTAAGTCAGTGGATCCGTGAAATAGAAATTCATGCCAATGGCAGCAGGAAAAATATAATTCTGTCTTCCTCTTAAGCAATATTTTAGGTGATGTCCAGGATTAATAACACAGATATTTTAGGACTCTGAAGACTGGAAATAAAGAGAGTTTTATTTTCAGGCTATATCCTACAGGATATTAAAATATAGGATAGTTTCAGTGAAAAGCTTAGTCAAACCAGTTATTTGTTACAAACAGAAAACAACAGATTTTCAGTTTATCCTCTAGGCAGGATATGGACAGAGGCCTAATTTATCAAATTTTCCAGAAAATATACTATTATAGCCCAACTTGTCCTACCTGATGAACTCTGAATTACGAGTCACATAAATCGTGTGTCGGAGGGAGGTAGTTTTAAACAAATGAAATATATTTCAAAATAAATGTGTTGATAACAAAACACCCATAGCATATGGCCGACATTTTCTTTAATTTGTTTAATATAGGGTCTCCTGAAGCATCACATTTAAAAACTAAAATAGAGATTGGGATTGACATATATACACTAATATGTATAAAATGGATAACTAATAAGAACTTGTTGTATAAAAAAATAAATAAAATTCAAAAAAATAAAAAATAAAATAATTTGAGAATGAAAATCATAGAATTTTTGTGTTAGAAGGAACATTATAGACCATCCCCCTCACTTTACTGATTCGTAAAACAGAGGCCCACGGGAGCAAAATGACTTGCCGTAATCTTTTGGTTCTTTCAAAGTCCTTTTATAGTTACCTTACCAGATGGCATTTTCAGGATTATAATCTTCTTTCTATGTAATTCAATTTTAAGTGTGGATTTGCAAATATGCTAGATAATGATGTGTTCCAGTGACCCTGCCTTAACTCAGGCCATGTAGCAGGATAGAGTCCCTTCCAGCTGTCAGTTTCCTAGAGAAGGGAAGTCAACAATAAGGTACTACCTGAGTGTACCCAAATAGCAGGTAGGGTGTAAGTGGGTCTCCAAAACCTTGCAATTACAGAGCAAAAGTAGGGCCGGGACTGACCAAGATCAGGAACCCTGTCAATCAAAAGAAATGCAAAATCCAAGTTTTAAGGACCCAGTCCAAGATGAGGGCTTGACAAGGAGGCAAGGGGAGGCAAGTGAAGACAAGGAAAACCTGAATAGCAGCTCAGCATAGAGATTATTTGCTGGTTTTGAGACAGTGCCCCCCACAGGTCACACGATGCAAAGATCCCTTGTTCCGACTACTTTTTTAAGTCGGTTCTCGAATTAATTAGTCTGATTCTAAGAGGCATGAAAGTCAGTACATTATTCCTGGGGAAGCTGGAGTAAATTATTCACAACAGGAGGAACAATTCAATGTCTGCAAAGAGGTCACTTGACAGGTCATTCTGCGCCACAGTGGAAAGACTTCACCTAGTTTGCCTCCTTAATTCTCATTTCCCCCTTTCCTTATTGTTGAGTATACAAAAGTCCTTCTCTTCTGTTAAAGGAGGGCAAGCCCTTTCTCTTCAAATCTGAGAAACAGATTCTAGGCTTATTTATCCTTTCCAGTTTCTTTGTTACCTTGTCTGAAGCAGGTACTGCTCAGTCAAGTACATGACTTAATCATTCTGGATCAGTGTAAGTTTCAAGAGCAGAAAACCCACCAAGGAGAGGGGCATAGGTTAACAGATTGCAAAGGGTTGGCAGTGCTTCCTTTAAACCCAGGTATGAATACCGGCCTCTCCTACCTCCCAGTGATATATGATTATGCGTTAGAGCTCCCCAGATGCACAGAACGGATGGATGTGCCAGACTAGAAGCAGTCGTCCAGGAGTCTTTCGTCTTTAAAATTTAACTTGAAATATTTAAAATAGTAATAGATATCATTCCTTTTACCAGAAATGATTCAGGACATTAAGGTCTTTTCTCAATCTTACTTTCCGTTTTGAAGTAAATATAAGTTTCTCAAAATTGAACCAATACTTCCATTAGTATTTATACCAACCCTTTTTTTTTTTTTGTGGAGGAAAGAAAATCCTCTGAAGGTTTGGAACAGCTCAGCCTCCAAAATGCAGGCCAGAAAATTGGGCTAATTGAATGCTTATCGGTAGTAGTGTAATTTTTTCCAAATGTCTCATAGAGTTTTGTGTTTTTTTTTTTAATAAATTTATTTATTTATTTATGGCTGCGTTGGGTCTTTGTTGCTGTGTGTGGGCTTTCTCTAGTTGTGGCAAAGGGGGCTACTCTTTGTTGCAGTGTGTGGGCTTCTCATTGTGGTGGCTTCTCTTGTTGTGGACCACAGGCTCTAGGCATGCGGGTTTCTGTAGTTGTGGCACGCGGGCTTAGTTGCTCCTGGCATGTGGGATCTTCCGGACTTTCCGGACCAGGGATCGGACCCGTGTCCCCTGTATTGGCAGGCAGATTCTTAACCACTGTGCCATGAGGGAAGTCCGTCATAGAGCTTTATAAATAATTAGAAGTACAGTGCTTTGTGACCACCTAGAGGGGTGGGATGGGGAGGGTGGGAGGGAGGCTCAAGAGGGAGGGGATATGAGGATATATGTATACATATAGCTGATTCACTTTGTTACACAGCAGAAACTAACACAACAGTGTAAAGCAATTATACTCCAATAAAGATGTTTTAAAAAATTCAGTTTCTAAAAGGGAAATTGATATATAAATTACAAAAATGTGTATGAAAGGATAAAGTATTATCGAAATCCAAAAAATGCATAACCATTAGTAGGGTTTTTTTCAATTACTTAAAATTTTAAAATGAAAGTGCCATGCTCAGAGCTAATTTCTGTGTTTTCAGTTATTCCTATTAAAAGCCATTAAATTAATTATGCTTTGATGCTTCATGGAAGCTAAATATTTGCTTAAACATTAACATCTACAATCTTAAAACCAACATCTTAAATCTCAGTACAGGGGACAATTCTTTCCCATGATCACTAAGATAGGTCATTTCAATTACTGCCCTGAAGGCTTAATAGAAATCCTATGAAACTGGTGGCTTGCACCACACAACAACTTAATCCTTATTGCAAAACACTTTCTTTTGTAACACTTCTTAATACATTTATAGATCATTTAATGAGATTTAATTTTATAAGTAATGAATTTTCAAGGTGTATGCAGAATTTGGCAATGGTCTTTGGAAAATGAAAACATGAAATTATATAAATACAATATAGTTATGATGCAACGTGAAGGTTGTCATTTTTATTTGGTATCCTCATATTTGCTTCAGACAGCTGTTCCCTTCTCGGTTGGGTTCGGGCATATTGTCTGGAAAGCTGGGTGATAAATATTCATGGTGTTGTAACATAATTGTAAGTAAAAAATGGTTGCATTGAGAATCAATTTTAATTCTTTCTTGGTTTATTTTCCTCTCAACATTGCGGGGTCATAAGTTTCTAAAAACTTTAAAAAGTTATTATTATACCTGCTCCAGGATCTTCTTGAAAAGGCACAAAAAGGAATTATTTCTTCTTTTCTAAAATTGAATGCAAATGATCAGATATATAAACCTGAACATGCAAATTAGTGAAACATTCCACAGACTGTCTGCTGCCACTTCTCACTCCACCCACGCATTCCCTCATATTCTAGCTAAACCAGCTATTTCATCATTTCCCAAATATGCCTGTATACCTATATAATCCACTTTTTTTTTTTTTTTTTTTTTTTTTTTTTTTTCTTGCGTTATGCGGGCCTCTCACTGTCGTGGCCTCTCCCATTTGCGGAGCACAGGCTCCGGACGCGCAGGCCCAGCGGCCATGGCTCACGGGCCCAGCCGCTCCGCGGCACGTGGGATCCTCCCGAAACGGGGCACGAACCCGCGTCTCCTGCATCGGCAGGCGGACTCTCAAGCACTGCGCCACCAGGGAAGCCCTATAATCCACTTTTGACAGTGGAATAGAGAACATGTGTATTTAAGGAGAGTCAGAACTTGGTTTGAATCTGTCTCTTGCTATCTGTGTGGCTTTGAGAAAGTTATTGAGTCTCTGTCTGCCTTGGTATACTCATAAGAAAATTCAGAGAATTAACATTTGAGCATAGTGCCAGGTATATAGCATGTGCTCAGTTAGCTGTTATTGAATGAAGGATCAAATATAACATAAATAAAGTATCGGTACGTAGTACATCTATCATTTACCCTCTGTTCCTCTGTGAGGTCTGCTTTCATGTTCCTTTTTAACCTATCAGGTCCCTAACCATCCTTCAAGTCCTATATCAAATGACATCTTTGGAGATGACTTCTCCAGCCCCTCCAAGGCAGAGCTAATGGTTCTATCTCTGCACTCTCACAACATCTCATACTTAGCTCCCACAGCATGGTGCTGTCATTGTTGTCTATGTCTCCAACCAGGTATAGGGAGCTCCTTGAGGGCAGTGATTCCACCTTATTGGGCTTTGTGTCCCTAGTTTCTAAGTCCCAGGTACATAATAGAGCAAATAAATGTTTGATGAAAGATGAAGAAGAGGCTGAGTTGTCTGCCAAAGCTTTTTACTAGAATATAAGATTGGACTAAACTTCTGAATTCACATATTCCCCACATCCCCATTAGACCATGAAATCTAAGGGAAGGCCCCTGGCTTTGTATCTGCAGCGCTGACACAGTATCTGGCTCAATAAATGTCTGTTGAATTAATGTAGACAAAATCCGTCTTTAGAGCTCTTTCACCCATTCTTTTGCATTATTTGAGTAACTCTCTTCCCCCACTTCATAGGATCTCTACAATATCTGCCTTTCCTTGTGTGCTCTCAGTCTCTGCTTTCTTTCCCTGCCTTTCCTTGTGTGCTCTCAGTCTCTGATTTATTTCCCTAAGTACCAAAGGATAGGTTTGAATTAGATAAACTCATCACTGTTAATGTGTTATTAGCTAACTCCTTGCCATCCCTCCCAGTCAGTAAATGTCCTGGCGAGTGGTAGTATATCAGGACAGCCTATTTCAAGGGGTTAGGGGAGGGGAGATTTGGATGCATAATCCTTAAAATAGCTTTCAAATTACACTGTATACAGTGACTACTCAGTGTGTTAATTGGCATGTCTAGCCCTGGACAGAGGTTCGATAAATTAGATACAGTGCATCAACCTCTGAAATCCCTCAGTTCTGAACCTATCCTTTTAAACATGGAGAATTAAACTCCCTTTTAAACATGGAGAATTAAACTCACCAAGTCTAATTCCCCACTTTGAGTTTGGGAATGCTCAAGTAGTGACCTCCTGTGGAGCTGGGAGAAAAATCTTGGCTCTAACTCCCTTCCACATTACCTGAAGTGACCCCCACTTAGTTTTCATTTGCCCAGTAACCAAGAAGGGACCATTTTCCATGCTGATTTTAATATGAAGAAATTTGGGTTCTGGGTGGGTATTCAGCTAGCAAGTAGTATACCAGAATTATCTCTGTCCCATCAGTCTATCAAGCATGATACAAACAAAATTAATATGGATGCCTAAGATTCTTTGGTATTTTCTCCTGCAGAGTTGGTCTTTGACGGGTCGGGTCAAGTATCCCAGCCTGTGTCATCTTCCTTTTCAGTCTTTTAATTACCAAAACTAACCCCTGTCCAACCATTCAACTGTCAAGGAAGGAATACGACATTTCTCTTATGATTACAATTTAAATATCTTGAAGGAAAGTCTTTTCTGTTAAAAAAAAAAAAAAGAACAACAAAAAACTCAGAAGTGTTAATAGTGTTACGTTGGTCAATTCGGGTACCGGATTGTACAAGGAGAAGTGTTTTGGTCTAAGACTCCTAAATTAGAATATAGTTAGACAAGGATTGTTAGTAAAAATTTCCTTTTGCTTTATCCTGATAATTGTTTTATTTTCCTTCAGACATCTGTTCCCAGAGACTGTTGCCTTGAGTCCATATCCCCCTCTTTCAATTAAGGAGACAGATAAGCAGTTGTCTTCAGAATATAAGGTCACTGGCATTCCATAAATGGATTCCAGTGCCTGCTACAGAAACAAGTGGTGAATGTTCTCTGTCACTTGCAAACTATAAATTAATTAAGTTGACAACTTTTCCTTCTTTATGTTATGCTTTCAGAGGGACTTTTGAAATACCATTTGTTGCATTTTCTGATTATAAAAGTAACGTATGGTCATTGTAGAGAATTGATAGTACAGAAAAGTACTAAGAGGAGAATAAAAATCTCAACACCCCAGATATAACAGCTGTTAGCATTTTGATGTAGTTATTTACAGCTTTTTAATGTGCATATAAAATATTTTAAAAGAAAATTGGGATCATATTATATATACAATGCTATATCTTGGCTTTTCAAAGTGTCCTTACATCTGAAACATTTTCAAGAACCATTAAGTATTTGAAAACACCAGTTTAAATCGTTATATAACATTTTGTCATATGACTATACCACGGGCTGTTTATTAAAAATAACATGCTTTTATGGTTGGACATTCAGTTTGATTCCAATTTTTCCGTCTTAAAAATAATTCTGTAATCTTTGAATTTCTGATTGTTTCATTAGAGTGGAATTTCTGATTGTTTCATTAGAGTGGAATCCTACAAAGGAACTTACTGGGTCTAAGTGTGTGATTTTTTTTCAAAAAGCATTCATGATAAGAATTTTAAAAGTATCTTTAAAAAGTTTGTACCAATTTACCCAGCCACCAGCAGTGTTTGAGCATGCCTGTCCTTTTCACTGAACTCTCCCAAATAATCATTTAAAAGTTCTTAATTTGATTGACAAAAGTGGTATTTTAAAATATTGAGCATCTAAAACAATATATCCATTAGGTTCTTGAACTTGCCTCACGTGTATTTATCTCTTTTCTTGTGCTTTACCCATTTTCCATTTTTATTTTTGTCAGTATTTTAAATCGATCATCCCTTTTTAATGTTCGTTGCAAATATTTTTCCCAGTTTGTGGCTCGTCTTCTAAGTTTTCTTATTTAGTAATGGCTTTTGAGCTCCAAGTTTTTCCATTTTTGTGTAGTCCAAATCTATTGGTTTTTCCATTTGCAGTTTCTTCCATTGCTTATGTGCTTAAAAATTCCATTCTTATTGAGTAGAGTTTTCGGTTCGTTTTAATTAGTCAGATTTATAATTTTGAAGGCAATGGATTTGTTCTACACGACTGCAAATATAGCTATAGCTGCACTTTGTTCATTTTAAATATTTTATAGACAGATTTGGAAGTGTTGGTTACAAAAGTAGGAGCAGCTGTAATTCCTTTTAAACAGGACCGTGTATAGAGAGAGTGATTCTTAAGAAGTCTTTTGAAGAAAAGACTTGAAATGTTGACATTTTACTGCGGTGAACAACTGTGTTGATTGAATGTTCCACATTATTCACTTCACATTGTGTAAGAGCTCTGTAACTCAAGGCAACACAACATTCACACTGAAGAATCCCCCAGCAGTTTTCACATTGAGGATTATCTGATTGTAGCCTTATTTCAGAATAGTTAAAACAGCATTTCTCAAAGGGTGGTCTTTGGACTCCCTTCCATCATAATCACTTAAAGTAATTGTTAAAATGGAGATTCCTGCATCCTCCCTTCAAACATACTAAATCACATCCCTTGGGGTTGAGGCCTCAGAAGCCACATTCTAACAAGCATCCCGGATGATTCTGGTCCACTGTAAAGTTTGAGAATCTCTGGGCTAGAGAGGAAAATTAGAAGTGGACCCCCAGAGGCAAAAAACAAAAAGCAAGCATTTGAGAACTTGAAGTCAAAAATAGATCTGAAATCAGTATATCAGCCAATGGGCAGAAAGGATAGTCAGAATGCAACAGGGCAGAGATGAAAGAAGAGCAGTGGTCAGGAAATCAGAAAAAGGAGCTCTGCTACTTAATATCCTTGTGTCCCAGGGCGAGTCAAAACTCTTCAGGCTTCTTATCCTTAAAATGAAGATAAGAAATGCACGTACCCAAGCATACAGGATTGTGAGGACCGGGTGAAATAAACAAATATAACAATGCTTTGTAAAGTTCATAGGTTTTATTGTTTATGATAGACTCAAAGGAAGTGCTTGGTGGTGGTCAGCATCTGGAAGATGTGGCACTGGGTACCAGTATTCATTAGAGTCATTAGAGTTCAAGGTCAAGAAATCCAGTTCCTGGAAGGACTTGAAGTTGGGGGCAGGGATGTGAGGGGAGAGAGAAGGCGGGACAATATTTGAAGGGCTATAGTAGGAGTGCAAGTTATTGGCAGACCTACATCAGAGAAGGAACAAAGCCTTCAGTGGCTCTTTCAGTGGTCACAGTCTCATCGAGTGATGTGAATAATAGCCACCAAGTTCTTTTTTTTTTTTTGCGGTACGCGGGCCTCTCACTGCCGCGGCCTCTCCCATTGTGGAGCACAGGCTCCGGATGCACAGGCCCAGCGGCCATGGCCCACGGGCCCAGCCGCTCCGCAGCATGTGGGATCCTCCCGGACCGGGGCACGAGCCCGCGTCCCCCGCATCGGCAGGCGGACCCTCAACCACTGTGCCACCAGGGAAGCCCACCAAGTTCTTTTATCAGGCTTCACACCACCCCACAACCCCATTTAGAATCAGGATTGGACCAGGGTATGAGGTGAGGGCACCCCTGTAAGAGGTGACTAAGTTAAACTGTTCCGTAAATTAGAGGATTGAGGGCTACATGGGTTGAGGGGAGGTGAAAGGAGCCCAGGTATGAACTTTTTCTGTTGTTGCAACCTCGGGAAATGGGACATTTGCTTTCTGAACAATCTAATTTCCCTTTTTACTTCTCTCCTCTGAAGGACTTTATTTTATTTATTGCAAAATTAAATATATTCCAGTGTTATTAAAATCTCAGGGGGCTAACAAATAGACTATATAGCAGTCAGTATAGATATACATAGTTATTTGAACCCTCCCGATGCAAACTCTATCCATTAAGTATAGTGGAAAGAGCATGGGCTTCCGCCTTTCAGGAATCACCTGAAATACCCCTGAGGTTTCCGGAATTCCCTCTCAATTTCTTACTATCTGTGAGATCTTGAATATGATTGTATATGAGCTACCGTTTTTTAACTCTGGAAAATGGAGATTAAAATGTCTACTTGAATAGTTATTTGAGGATTAAATCAGATATCCTGGCAAAAGAAACTGGTACAATGACTGGTACATAGTAAGTACCTGGTATCCTTGTTTAATTGATTAATCAACTTTCGACAGTTCTTGTCTGATTTTCTAATAGAGTGCCTAAACTCATTCCTTTAGCCCTGATCCTATGGGATCCACAATTCTTCCTCCCCAGTTTTAGCCATTTTTGCTTGGTCCATCTCTACTCTTTCTCTTTTATGTTTTCTCCCTCCCTCCCACGTTTATTTCTAAGGAATCCAAGTTCTTGTGTTCTGGAATCTAGGACCACTTCTCTCTAGATGAAAAATTCTCTCCTTAGCCTCCTGAATATTGAATATATTTCCCTGATTTTCTACTCAGAGAAAACTAGCCGCCCACTTTTTTCGTGGCCACTTTCTTATTTTGCGTGATTTATCCTGCTATTGTATCAAAGTTTTAAAAAAAAAATCCCCCCTCCCCTTATGCCAGAATAACTTTTCTAGCCCTTCAGTGTTTGTCATCCTCTTCTGGCCACATTCAAGTCTTCCTACAGATATGCAAAAACATGCTGACCTAAAACCCAACTAATTATGGATGAGATCCCAACCAGGCTGGAGTTTTCACCGCTTAGCTTTCAGAGGATAAGAGGCCTGTTTTAAGACTCTAGACTACACTGTACTCACAGTCAACACTACTTCAGCTAAACCTCTCTACTTACCCACAGGGGCCCAGGAGTCTAGTTGCTGAGCGTTACTTACATTGTAGACTGTCAGTGAGAAAAATGCCAAAATCTTTCTCCTCTTTCTTTCTGCATCCAAGTAGTTTCGGATAACAGAACTGCAAAGCCTTTTATTTTGAGTTAATAAAAGGGAAGAAACTCCTTTCTGAGACGTTTGCCTGGAAGTCCCACACATCTGGGTATGATCATTCTATAGCTGTAGTTAGTACAAAATAAAAACAGTCCACACATCCATTCATTCAACAAATATTTATCAAGAATTTACAATATGCAATGTAAAGTTCTGGATGAGGGCATTAAGATGAGTAAACATGGGCCCTGCTGAGATCTCACAGAGTTTATCATTGAATAGGGGAGATAAGCCACAAAAAACTATAATACACTGCATAAAGGGATAAACACTGTACAAATGAAAGAGAATGTATCTTCAGAGAAGGCAGAGGTTCCTCCAGGCTGAAAACCTCATGTGATTAGCTTCCCTCAGTGACTGACCAAATGATATGACAGTCTCATGAAACCAGATTCAGCACGACTTAAAATATTTCAACTTAATATAAGGAAAAAAATGAAATTCAATTGTCTCAACAATGAGCATAGTGTCATTGGATGAGGGCAGCCTGTGGGCACCAGAAGACCCTGACAATTGCGGTGCTCCATCTGTAAAGCTGTCTTTCTTTTCCTCAGGTTGTGGAAATAAGATAAAACAGTCTTCAAAAAGAGCAAAGTGGAGAATTTCCAGTTTTGTCCTTTAATAAATGGTTTGTTGGCACTGAATAGAATGAAAATAATGATAGGTCTTTTGCCACCAAAGCATAATGACCCTTGTGGCCTTTCTCCTCACTCTGTACCCTGTACTTTAGATGGTAAACAGCAATTTGAGTGGTGATATTGAAAAAGATTTTAACCCTCTGTTGCTCAGCAAGCATGAAGCAGACACAGAGGCCACATTGTACACACTGAGCCAGGACTAATAGCAAAGAGGTGTTCCTGGGTTTTCCCCCTTCCCCCAGCTCATTGAAACAGAAAGGGCGGTATTGATATAGGGTCCTGACTGAGAAGGCAGAGGATCCATGGATGGTCAGAAAACTTATAAGCCTAAAACTTACTCTTACATTGATGTTGACACTGCGTAGGAACTTAGAGTCTAAATTCTGTAGATGAAATTATTACCACCTAAACCTTTAGAAAAGTAATGGAACAGTCAGATTTCAAAGTTTTTTTTTTACAGTTAAGGAAAAAACACTTTATTTTCCCCACAGAGCAGTGTAAGAACTCTTTGACTCTTCTTTTTTTTTTTTTCAGTCATTTAGCAAATATTTATTGAATACCATTGACTGGGGTATTAAACCAAGCTTCTCCAAAACTACAGTGTCCGATGAAAATGCAGAGAATTATCAAAAGCACTGAATAAACAGTTGATATTCTGTACAGTCATTATTAACTCAAGTACGCTGAGGAATAACTTTTTTGGACGACATTTTTATTGAGATAGAATTGACAGAGAATATCATATTGGTTTCAGGTGTACAACGTAATGATTTGATATTTTGATTGTTCTTTAAAGAATGCTAAATTAGAAAACCTGACTGAATTTTAAATGCCGCAGATGTGATAAGTAGCACCTTAAAAGGGTTGCCAGATTTAGCAAATAAAATTATAGGGCGCCCAGTTAAATATGAATCTGAGGTAACAAAATAATTCTTTAGTATAACTATGACCCACACAATACCTGGCAACTCTAACCTTAGAGGCGTTGCTTGATTCTATAATATTCCAGTGGGCTGGTTAATTTTTAGGAGGCCTGTTTGCTTTTAGTCTCCAGCTTTTCATCTTTCCCCATTTCTGCATGTCTCCACAGCATACAAGATGAATGACTGGAAAAATCTTCAGTGAAGAAGACTATTCATTTCATAAATGAATTATTTTAAAGCCCTGCATTCCTCTGCAAAAAAAAGTGAACAGAAAGCCCCCTTTTGGTTCCCTTTTTGTGCTGTCCCAGTTGCTCTTCACTGGTCGATCTGGGTTGAACCATCCAGATATGTGTCTCAACTTTAAGTGCCTTAACTCTACTCTTTTTGGTATGAAGACTCAACCAGAATGAGGTGGGGATGGGGCGGGGAAGGGAGGAGGCTAGGAGCCGAGTCAAAAAAGTAGAAATATTTTAAATGAGAATTTGGAGAGCGCCCGAAATGCATATGTAGTGAGCCAGAATGTAGACCTCATTTGGAATTTTTCTTTAATTAAAGCATCTCACTCAGATGGTTTACCTGTTGTGATCATTTCAATGAACATTCAATTCACACTTCTATCGGAAGGTTAAAAAACGTCTGAAAAGTTGATGGTTCCGCATTTAGTTCTTAACAAATTACAAGGAAAAATACACTGTCTTCACAATTGAATACCTTGATGTCAGCTTCCAGGATTACTTACTTACTTCTTATCTCCAAAAAAAAAAAAAAAGATTGGTTCCCTCCACCTCAGGCTATCTCTGAAGACAGACTCTAAGTATGACAAATAGTACAAAGGAATCTTAGTAACATGGGCTGTTCCCTAAGTTTATAACAATTTTGAGAGGGGCATCAAATTATGCAAACAAAAACTTGTAAGAAAGAAATATTACAGATTTTCAGTTGTTAATTTACTGTATCATAAGAAAACCTTCTTCTGAAACCCTGAAACAGCTTATCAAAGTTTTAACTATATTATGACAGATAACCTTCATGATGAAATAACCTGAAACATCGTATTCAAATTTTTGAATTATTGCTTTTCAAACATTTCTTATAAATCTTTAATCTTTTAATTTTAAAATGTGATAGGGCTTCCCTGGTGGCGCAGTGGTTGAGAGTCCGCCTGCCGATGCAGGGGACACGGGTTCGTGCACCGGTCCGGGAGGATCCCACACGCTGCGGAGCGGCTGGGCCCGTGAGCCATGGCCGCTGAGCCTGTGCGTCCGGAGCCTGTGCTCCGCAACGGGAGGGGCCACAACAGTGAGAGGCCCGCGTACCACAAAAAAAAAAAAAAAAAAAAAAAAAAATGTGATTTACATACTCCTGTCTTTTGTTTATATGTTTTGTTAAAACATACAGTATGTTTGTATACTATACTTACTTGAAACCTCATGAATTATTGAGTTATGTAGGTAATATTACTTTATTTTACTGATGAAAAATCTTGAGATTTAGAGAGGTTAAGTGTTTTGCAGAAGGACACACAGCGCTAAGTACCTGAGCTGCCTCTAGAAACGAGTTAGAACTCTATTTAGGCAATTTTACATATACTGTCTGCCCTCTCAGGAATCTTTTAATGGAAAAATGTTGGTGTGCTTCTGTTTATGATGATTATTAAATCTTTTGTTCAGCCCCCAAAACACTCCACAGGCTTAAAAAGGTATCATGTCCTCAAGATGCAAAAGCACAACTTCAGATCAAGCTTCAAGACTGATTAAAATATATTTTTCTGTATGTGACTTTATACCATATACATTATGTCTTTTGTCCAAGGGAGCTTCACTTATAGTAACTAAATTTAAATAGATGCCTACATGCAGATAAAAAGATATTTTAAGGGTAATTTTAAAATTTCCCACACTAAGAAATATATATATATTTGACAATAATACTGGCATCTAAATAAGTATGTACTGTAAAACCACAGTAACTAAGATTCTAATAACATAAAATACATGATAAATTAGTTATAGGCTAGCCCTAAGTATATAGTTCCACTATCATTTAAAAAAATGTGCCAAGCAAATTAAATCAGGTCCACAATCCTTGACACAGGTACTCTGAGAACTTTTCAAGCAGGTACACACACACATGCACACACACACATACATACATAGATTATATATTAATATGCTGATTGTAAAACACTCTTTTTAATAAAGAATGTCTTGACAGAGCCTTGCAATGAAAAGCTTACTAGCTTAGTTTAACTTAATGTACATTCTTAAACATAAAAACCTCATATTTTAACATACTGGAAGTTCTAACCAGAACAGTTGGGCAACAAAAGGAAATAAAAGGCATCTAAGTTAGAAAGAAAGAAGTAAAGACAACATCATTAATCATTAGAGAAATGCAAATCAAAACTACAATGAGATATCATCTCACACCAGTCAGAATGACCATCATCAAAAAATCTAGAAACAATAAATGCTGGAGAGGGTGTGGAGAAAAGGGAACCCTCTTGCACTGCTGGTGGGAATGTGAATTGGTACAGCCACTGTGGAGAACAGTGTGGAGGTTCCTTAAAAAACTACAAATAGAACTATCATATGACCCAGCAATCCCACTACTGGGCATATACCCTGAGAACACCATAATTCAAAAAGAGTCATGTACCAAAATGTTCATCGCAGCTCTATTTACAATAGCCAGGAGATGGAAACAACCTAAGTGCCCATCATCAGATGAACGGATAAAGAAGATGTGGCACATATATACAATGGAATGTTACT
This sequence comes from Lipotes vexillifer, assembly GCF_000442215.2. Lineage (NCBI taxonomy): Eukaryota > Metazoa > Chordata > Mammalia > Artiodactyla > Lipotidae > Lipotes > Lipotes vexillifer. The sequence goes on along the minus strand of NW_006796931.1, from coordinate 206,081 downwards.
CAGCCATAAAAGGAAACGAAATTGAGCTATTTGTAATGAGGTGGATGGACCTAGAGTCTGTCATACAGAGTGAAGTAAGTCAGAAAGAGAAAGACAAATACTGTATGCTAACACATATATATGGATTACTCAGCCATAAAAAGAAATGAAATTGAGCTATTTGTAATGAGGTGGATGGACCTAGAGTCTGTCATACAGAGTGAAGTAAGTCAGAAAGAGAAAGACAAATACTGTATGCTAACACATATATATGGAATTTAAGAAAAAAAAATGTCATGAAGAACCTAGGGGTAAGACAGGAATAAAGACACAGACCTACTAGAGAACGGACTTGAGGATATGGGGAGGGGGAAGGGTGAGCTGTGACAAAGCGAGAGAGAGGCATGGACATACATACACTACCAAACGTAAGGTAGATAGCTAGTGGGAAGCAGCCGCATAGCACAGGGAGATCAGCTCGGTGCTTTGTGATCGCCTGGAGGGGTGGGATAGGGAGGGTGGGAGGGAGGGAGATGCAAGAGGGAAGAGATATGGGAACATATGTATATGTATAACTGATTCACTTTGTTATAAAGCAGAAACTAACACACCATTGTAAAGCAATTATACCCCAATAAAGATGTTAAAAAAAAAAAGGAGTAAAGATATCTCTGTTTGCAGATGAAGTGATCATAGATGTAGAAAATCCTGAAAGAATCCACAAAAAAATTACAGCTAATAAATGAATTCAGCAAACTTACAGGATATAAGATCAACATGCCAAAATAAGTTGTATTTCTATACACTAGCAATAAACAATCCAAAAAGGAAATTAAGAAAACAATTCCATTTATAATAGCATCAAAATGAATAAAATACTTAAGAATAAATTTAACCAAGGAGGTGAAAGACTTCTACATAGAAAACTATAAAACATTTCTGAAAGACATTCAAGAAGCTCTAAGTAAGTGAAAAGACAGCCTATGTTCATAGTTTGGAACACAATATTGTTAAGATGGCAGTTCTCTCCAAAATGATCTACAGATTCCATGCAATCCCTACCAAAATCTCAATGGCCTTTTTCCGGATATGTAAAAACCAATTTTCAAATTCATATGAATTTGCAAGGGGTTCTAAGTAGCCAAAACAATCTTGAAAAAGAGCAATGTTGAAGGACTCACACTTCCAGATTTTAAAACGTATTACAACGCTACATTAATCAAAAGACATAAGGGTAGACATATAGATCAGTGGCAGAGAATACAGGGTCCAGAAATAAACCCTCACATTTATGATCAATTTATTTTTCCCCAAGAACATTCAATGGAGAAAGAATAGTCCTTTGAACAAATGGTGCTGGGGCAACTAGATATCCACATGTAAAAGAATGAAATTGGACCCTTACCTCACATATATTAAAAAACCAACTAAAAATGGTTCAAAGATCTATACATAAAAGATAAAATTAAGGACTTTTAGAAGAAAACAAATAAGCTACATCTTCATGATTTTGGATTTGGCAATGCCTTCTTAAATATGACACCAAAAGCACAAGAAACAAAAGAAAAAGTATATAAATTGGACTTCATCAGAGCTAAAATCTTTCGTGCATCAAAGAGCATTATTAAGAGAGTGAAAAGACAAGCCACAGAATGGGAGGAAATATTTGCAATCACATTTCTGATAAAGGTCCAGTATTCAGAAATTTTAAAGACCTCTTACAACTCAACAATGAAAAGGTTCATTTCTTGTAAAACTCTCAAAATACTAGAAATAGAAACCTTTCTCAATTTGAAAACGTTCTCATCTATGAAAACTCTGCGGATAACATCACACTTAATGGTAAAGAACTGAATGCTTTACTCTTAAGATCAGGAACAAGAGGAGGAGGTTTGCTCTTTCCACTTCTATTCAACATTGTCCTGGTTGCTCTAGTAAGTGTAATAAGGCAAGAAATAAAAGGCATTTGGATTGGGAGGAAAGAAGTAAGACTGTCTTTATTCATGCACCACATGATCATCTATATAGAGGATCTTAAATCTACAAAAAAGCTACTAGATATAAAAAAATGAGTTAACAAGGTTTCAGGATACAATATAAACATAGAAACATTGATGTTTTTTCTATATACTAGAAACTGGCAATTGGAAATTGTATTTAAATAAAACAATACCATTGACAAGAGCATAAAAAGACATGAAATACATAGGTGTAAATCTAAAAAAAAAGCTGTAAAAGACTAGTATACTGAAAACTACAAAACACTGCTGAGAGAAGTTAAAGAAATTATAAATAGAGGGCTTCCCTGGTGGCGCAGTGGTTAAGAATCCGCCTACCAATGCAGGGGACCTGGGCTCAAGCCCTGGTCCGGGAAGATCCCGCATGCCACGGAGCAACTAAGCCGTGCACCACAACTACTGAGCCTGCACTCTAGACCACGTGCCACAACTACTGAGCCAGTGTGCCACAACTACTGAAGCCCGCGCACCTAGAGCCCATGCTGTCTAAAAAGAGAAGCCACCACAATGAGAAGCACACACACCACAACCAAGAGTAACCTCTGCTCGCCACAACTAGAGAAAGCCCGCACACAACAATGAAAGAAAACAAATAAGCTACATCTTCATGATTTTGGATTTGGCAATGCCTTCTTAAATATGACACCAAAAGCACAAGAAACAAAAGAAAAAGTATATAAATTGGACTTCATCAGAGCTAAAATCTTTCGTGCATCAAAGAGCATTATTAAGAGAGTGAAAAGACAAGCCACAGAATGGGAGGAAATATTTGCAATCACATTTCTGATAAAGGTCCAGTATTCAGAAATTTTAAAGACCTCTTACAACTCAACAATGAAAAGGTTCATTTCTTGTAAAACTCTCAAAATACTAGAAATAGAAACCTTTCTCAATTTGAAAACGTTCTCATCTATGAAAACTCTGCGGATAACATCACACTTAATGGTAAAGAACTGAATGCTTTACTCTTAAGATCAGGAACAAGAGGAGGAGGTTTGCTCTTTCCACTTCTATTCAACATTGTCCTGGTTGCTCTAGTAAGTGTAATAAGGCAAGAAATAAAAGGCATTTGGATTGGGAGGAAAGAAGTAAGACTGTCTTTATTCATGCACCACATGATCATCTATATAGAGGATCTTAAATCTACAAAAAAGCTACTAGATATAAAAAAATGAGTTAACAAGGTTTCAGGATACAATATAAACATAGAAACATTGATGTTTTTTCTATATACTAGAAACTGGCAATTGGAAATTGTATTTAAATAAAACAATACCATTGACAAGAGCATAAAAAGACATGAAATACATAGGTGTAAATCTAAAAAAAAAGCTGTAAAAGACTAGTATACTGAAAACTACAAAACACTGCTGAGAGAAGTTAAAGAAATTATAAATAGAGGGCTTCCCTGGTGGCGCAGTGGTTAAGAATCCGCCTACCAATGCAGGGGACCTGGGCTCAAGCCCTGGTCCGGGAAGATCCCGCATGCCACGGAGCAACTAAGCCGTGCACCACAACTACTGAGCCTGCACTCTAGAGCCCACGTGCCACAACTACTGAAGCCCGTGCACCTAGAGCCCGTGCTCTGCAACAAGAGAAGCCACCACAATGAGAAACCTGTGCACAGCAATGAAGAGTAGCCCCCGCTCGCTGCAACTAAAAGAAAGCCCGCGTGCAGCAACGGGTACCCAACGCAGCCAAAATAAATAAATAAATAAATTTATTTTAATAAATTATAAATAGAGAGATATATGGTGTTCATTGATCAGAAGACTCATTTTTGTCATTTTGTCAATTTTCTCCAAATTGTTGTATAGATCCATATATACTCAAATTCATCTGGAAATACAAAGGATCTAGACTAGCTAAAACAACTTGGAAAAAAAAGTACAAAGTTGGAGGAGTAAGAGTATCTGTTTTCAAAACTCATTATAAATCTAGAGTAATCAAAACGTTATGGTACTAGTGTCTTTACACTAGTTTATCTTTATAAACATGTAGATCAGTGGAACAGAATAGAGAGTTCAGAAATAAGCCCCCACATATATAGACTGCTGATTTTCAACAATGGCTCAAATGCAATTCAATGGAGAAAGAATAGTCTTTTCCACCAATTTTGCTGGAACAAACATCTATACACAAAAGCATTAATGCAGGTCCACACCTTTGTTATAAAAGAAAATTTACCCACAGTGGGTCATAGACCGAAATGTAGAACCTCAATATATAAAACCTCTAGAAGAAAATATAGGAGAAACTTTTTGCATCCTTGGATTAGGCAAAGATTTCTTAGATATGACACCAGAAGTACAATCCATAAAAGCCAAAAGTTGATAAAATGGGCTTCATCAAAATTTTTAAATTCTGCTCTTTGAAAGACACTGTTAAAAGAATGTAAAGACAAGCCACTGACTGGGTGAACATTTTGTATGTAGGTGATAAAGACTTGCATGCAGAATAACAAACAACCCAATTTAAATGTGGGTAAGATTTGAGTAGACACTTCACCAAAGAAAATATGTGAATGGCAAATAGACACATGAAAATATACTCATCGTTAGTCATCGAAGAAATGAAAATTAAAAGCAAAATAAGGTACCACCACACATTGACGGGCATACCTCACTTTATTGTGCTTCGTTTTATTGCACTTTGTAGATATTGCTCTTTTTACAAATTGAAGGTTTGCGGTAACCCTGCATCTAGCAAGTGTACCGGCGCCATTTTTCCAATAGTATTTGCTCACTTCATGTCTCTGTGTCTCATTTTGGTAAGTCTTAAAATATTTCAAACTTGCTTATTATTATTATATTTGCTATGGTGATCTGTGATCAGTGATCTTTGATGTTATTACTGTAATTTTTGGGGGGTGCCACAAACAGTGCCCATATAAGATGGTGAACTTAATCGATAAAGGTTTTGTGTGTTCTAACTGCTCCACCGACCAAATGTTCCCCCATCTCTCTCCCTCTTCTTGGGCCTCCTCATTCCCTCAAACACAACAGTATTGAAACTAGGCCAATGAACAGCCCTACAGTGGCCTCTAAGCATTCAAGTGAAAGAGTCAATCAAAACAACAAGGTCCTACTGTATAGCACAGAGAACTATATTCAGTATCCTATGATAAACCATAATGGAAAAGAATATGAAAAAAAGAATGTATATATATGTATAACAGAATCACTTTGCTGTACAGCAGAAACACATTGTAAATCAACTGTACTTCAATAAAGAGTCAATTCAGCAAACTTCATTTAATCCTTTTTTTTTTAAAGAAATGTCCACAGCCACTCCAATCTTCAGCAGCTATCATCCTGATCAGTCGGCAGCCATCAACGTGAGGCAAGACCCTCCCCCAGCAAAAATATTAGGACTCACTGAAGGCTCATTTTTTTTGCAATAAAGTATTTTAATTGAGTTTTGTATATATATATATATATTTTAAGACATAATGCTGTTGCAGACTTAGTAAACTATAGTATAGTGTAAACATAACTTTTATATGCACTGGGAAACCAAAAAATTCATGTGGCTTATTATGATATTCACTTTATTTATGTAGTCTGGAACTGACCCCTCAATATCTCTGAGGTATGCCTGTATTAGACTGGCTAAAATGAAAATGACTGACCATACTAAGTGTTGGCGAGGATGTGGAGGAACCAGAACACTCATATACTGCTTGTAGGAATGTAAAATGTACAGCCACTTTGGAAACCAGTTTGGCAGCTTCTTAAAATGTTAAACATATACTTAACATATGATATACCTATTCAACTCCTAAGCAATTACTTAAGAAAAATTAAAGCATATGTCCATGCAAATTCTTTTACACAAATGTTCATAGTATTTTTATTTGTAGAACAGCCCCAAACAGGAAACATCCCAAATATCCTTCAACAAGTGAAGGGATAAACAAAGTGATATATCTATACAGTGGAATACTGCTCAGTACTAAAAAGAAATTAACTTTTGATACATGCAAAAACTTGAATGAAACTCAAAATAATTATGCTGAGTGAAATGAGCTAGCTAAAAAAAGAGTTCAGACTGTATGATTTCATGTTTATATAAAATATTAGAATATGCAAATGAGTCTGCAGTGAACAAAAGCAGATCAGTGGTTGCCTGGGAATGCGGAAGGTAGGGATTGAGTGTGAGGAAAGGATTACAAAGGGGCGCCAAGGGAACTTTTCGGGGGTGGTATATTTGTCCACTATGTTGATTATGGTGATGAGTTCATGTGTATACGCACGTGTCAGAACTTACCAATTTTTCAATTTAATTATATTCCGTTTATGGAATGTCAAATTATATCCTAATAAAGCTGTTAAAAATTAAATATTAGCTTATAATATTTTTTTCCTGAAAAGCTTTCATAGTGAATGTCATATAAGCATCTTGCTGGCATTTCTATGTTAACTTAGAGCCAAATGACAGGCCTCCTCTGAATGAACGCATTGTACTTTCCTGAATTATCATCTCATCTTAAAAATGAGAACAGAATGGCCTAGCAACTGTTCTGAAAAACTGGAATAATTGAGGCCAAGAAAACAGTGTTATCAGATAGAAGTGATTTTACTTAGCTGGCAAAAGAAGTTAAATATTGTCTGAAATGAAAGATGGAGAGATATACTGTGTCCATTGTTAGGAAGACACAGTATTGTCAATGACGTCAATTCTTCCAAATAATATAAGGTGGCTAGCACAGAGAGGGGGCATCTACCGGGTGGTCAGTGAATCATTACTCTTGTTATCACTTTAAAATAAGAAAGTTCTATAAAACAGAAATCATTATAGACTGTTGGTGGTAACCAATTAAAACTTGAGACAGTCTCTTGAAGTCACAAGTACACTACAATGGAAAACTGGAGACCTAGTTGTATTCCCACTGTGCCAGCATTTACTTCTGTAATATCAGGCACATCGTTTCACCTCTCTAGGCTTGAGTTCCTCTCTTATGAAATCAGGTGGTTAATATATATACATTCTTGGGCTTCCCTGGTGGCGCAGCGGTTGAGAGTCTGCCTGCCGATGCAGGGGACACGGCTTCGTGCCCCAGTCCGGGAAGACCCCCACATGCCGTGGAGCGGCTGGTCCCGTGAGCCATGGCCGCTGAGCCTGCGCGTTTGGAGCCTGTGCTCCGCAACGGGAGAGGCCACAACAGTGAGAGGCCCATGTACCGGAAAAAAAAAAAAAAATTATATATATATATATATATATAAATATATATATATATACATTCTTTTTAAAAATACTCTTTTCCATTATGGTTCATCATAGGATATTGAATATAGTTCTCTGTGCTACGCAGTAGGACCCTGTTGTCTATCCATTCCATATATAATAGCTTATATCTGCTAACCTCAACCTCCCAATCCATCTCTCCCCCAAACCTCTCCCCCTTGGCAACCACCAGTCTGTTCTCTGTGTCCATGATTCTGTTTCTGTTTCATAGATAGGTTCATTTGTGTCATATTTTAGGTTCCACATATAAGTGATATCATATGCTATTTGTCTTTCTCTGTCTGGCTTACTTAGTATGATAATCTCTAGATTCACCCATGTTGCTGCAAGTGGCATTATTTCATTCTTTTTTATGGCTGAGTAATATTCCATTATATATACATCTTCTTCATTCTTCTATTGATGGACATTTACGTTGCTTCCATGTCTTGGCTATCGTGAACAGTGCTGCTATGAACATAGGGGTGCATGTATCTTCCTGAATTATAGGTTTGTGTGGATACATGCCCAGGAGTGGGACTGTTGGATCATATGGTAATTCTATTTTTAGTTTTCTGAGGAAACTCCATACTGTTTTCTACAGTGGCTGCACCAACTTACATTTCCAATCAGGTGATTAATAGATGCTTACTCCTGTCCCACTTCTAATACTTATTATCTAAGACATAGTGAGTTTAACATCAAATTTATTATCAACAATTTTAAGACACCGCCTCACTGCTGCACCTTGAGCACTGACGAGCAGAGAAAAATGCTTTATAAATGCAGGCGAGAGCAAGCTTTTTGCCTGGCTCATTTCAGATAATTGATTACTTACCAATTGGCATTAAAGATCCATCCACAGTGTGCTAGTAATATAAAAAAAATCAAATAAAATCCCCAGAATTTTGTACTCTCCCAAATCAGATGATTAGGAACAAGCAAACAACAAGGTTTTTTTTATGGTCTTATGATTTAGACTTTCAAGGCATTCACAGGGCAGACTACAAATAATTACAAAGGCCTTAAAGTAGCATTTTTTAAAAAAGTACCAGCAGTTTTGTTCTTACACTATATATTTGGGACCCGTTTGGAGGACACATAAAGCTTTATACTCAACCAAGAGGATAGCCAAATTGTCAGGTTACACGCCTTACCAACAATGTTATTTTTATTTCCCTGCTATGTTTTCTTTAACACATTCAGATGTTATAGTCACTTTCTTTGAATATACTGTTTTCAAAAGAACTAAAAGTGATGTATGCATTGTTCTATATAGAATACGAACCTTAGAATTGGTGATGTGCTACACAATTGTCTTTTTTTTCCTTCTTTAGAATCAGCCTCTTTTCCTACTTGCTGATACCAGTTCATTTGTTCCATTCACCTACTCATATCCAGTAGTAAAGTTTGGTTTATATTTATTACTTTGCTAAGTGACTGCTAAATGATTTCATATTCATAGACATCTATAGATAGGGAGGTTATCTGAGAGTTCAAAGCCTTTTGAACCGTTCAAATTTCAAGAAATATGAAATGTCTTGCTTCATTTGCATGTTTTTCATCATTTGAATATTTCACTAAAGTTGAAAGCCTTGGTCTCTGCAGAGTTTTTCAATGGGTAACAAACTTCATTTTATATAGTATATATTTTTTCTTCTTTACAGTTTCTACAGTGGCACATTTAAACTATGAGCCAAGGTTGTTTCTGCATTCCAATTTGATAATGAGCCTTCACCGTGTATCATTTCATTCCATTAAAAGAAAAAGAAAAAACTTACTTGCAAAGCAAATGGCTCATAAAGTAATCTGAGTGATGGAGAAAGAACAGCTTCCGGCATGAAATGAAAATATCTTTCACCAAGAATGAAGTAGAATTCTAGAAGTCCTCCAGCTGTAGCTGCTTTCGACAGTTGATGATCTTAGATAAAATTCTCCTTGGGTCCCTTGTACTGTCTTTGACTACTAATGTTTTAGAGCCTGAAACATGATTAATTACCTTCAACCTCATAAAATTCTTTACAAATTTACCTTATAAACTTCTAGATATTTTTTTCAAATAGAAATTTTCTAAATATACCATTTGTTTTGTGATGTCAATATTGTCCACGGGATCCTAACAAATAATAAAGCAGTTTAGCATGAAATAAGGAGCCAGACTTTGGTTCTAATAGCAGCTTCATTGCACAATTACTATGTAGTATTGGAAAAGTCCATTCACATTTCTCATCAGAGTTATTGTGAGGGTTAAGTGCAAATATATGCGAAAGACCCTTTAAAGTATAAAGCACTATACAAATATGAAGTGTTTTCTCCGAAAAGCCACCCAAATTAACATTCCCAACAACTTATCTCCATTCAAATTGGTTTTTCAAATTACATCTATATTTCCACCTTTCCAATCTCCTCACTTCTCCATCTCTTCAAGCATGTTTTAACATGATGAGTTCTGACCTGTTGCATCCTAGAAAAGGGAGCCAAAAGTCTTTATAGCTTGTTCCCTGAAGACAGCTGCCCAAATGTTGCTTTGGCTAAAATAATCAGAAAAAAGTTGGATATCGTTAAGAAAAATAGGAGAAAAAAACCCAGTAAGTAGTCCTCCTACTTTTCCATAAATCCTTGGGCTGTCTGCCCCTGGGCCGTTTTTTTTTTTTTTTTTTGTAGTCCTGGTTTGTGTACAAGACAGGAATAATAGTGTTGGAGTAGATGCAGAGAAAAGCAACTCAAATGCTGAAGAGGATTACAGAAAGCAAGGCAGGTGGGGGGGATAGGGATAAGGCTACATATATAGTCGGGTCCTCCGTATCCATGGGTTCTTCATCCTCAGATTCAACCAACCACGGATCAAAAATATGCAAAAAAAAATGCCAGCAAGTTCCAAAAAGCAAAACTTGAATTTTCCAGACACATGCAACTACTTACAGAGAATGTACATCGTATTTACAGCTATATACATAGCACTGACATTATATTAGGTATTATAAATAATCTAGAGATGATTTAAAGTATATCGAGGATATGCCTAGGTTATATGCAAATACTATGCCATTTTATATAAGGAACTTCAGCATCCATGGATTTTGGTATCCACGGGGGTTGTGGAACCACCACCCCCCCCGCCGGATACCAAGGGACAACTGTATATAAAATGACAACTCTTCTTAATGAAACTGGGTAAGGGTAAGCATCATCCGAGAGCCATGTGGCTGGCAGTCTTTGTTACTGGTGTCTTGCCAGAGCATGCGAGCTAAACAGATTCTCCTCCAAGTGGCCTCGGCCTTGGGGCTGAAGTTTTGCTCTTCCATTTTCTCTATGTTCTTTCAGTTGAAACTTCCTTAGTCCAATACATCCTCACTTAGAAGGAGCTTCTCATTACAGTATGGGGAATGTCAGGATGTCCTTATGTTCTGCCAAAGGGCAGGTGAACAGTCTTATTTAATGAGTTTGAAAGCCGGTTCATAAAGGTTCTGGTTTGAATGCCCCTCCAGGCCAACTGACTTTCTCTTTAGGTTCCACGTGTCTCAACCAAATTGTGTACATCGGAATCACCTAGGGGAACTGTGGTGCTATAAATCATTCAGCACTTGATTTACCTATTGTGTAAATTCGTAATGTCACATGTGTGTTTCTTCAATATAGAACATAACTAAACAATGAAAATGCATTGGTAAATAGAAAACTGCTTTTAGTTTTATGTTGTATTTGTTTCTCAAATAGAAAGGCATGCAACGTTGAACATGCTCAGAAGCCAAGGTTGGCTTTAGTTAGTTGCCAAGAGCGGAGGCAAATAATCACTTACATAAGCATCTCCATTAGGCCAGGCCAAGTCCTGTTCTCTACAATACAATTTCTATGGCTGTCTACAACATCTACCTTAGTTAGACCATTTTCACAGTAACCTTATCAGCCTGTCCTGAAGGAGGCTTGGGATAGACAGAAGTTGAAGTAAACTGTGGGCCCAGACAAGCTATATAATTTATAGACTATTAGCTTGCAATACCCTTGTAAGGCAACGTATCAATCCTACTTCTTCAGGTCTCTAACAAAGCACCTAGCCGAGCTAGAGGACTCTGCTACACAAAACTATCTCTTACTTAAAGAATAGCACCTCGGTGTCATTTTACTGTTTAATAAAAACTTATTTTCGGGCTTCCCTGGTGGCACAGTGGTTGAGAATCTGCCTGCTAATGCGGGGGACACGGGTTCGAGCCCTGGTCTGGGAGGATCCCACATGCCGCGGAGCAACTAGGCCCGTGAGCCACAACTACTGAGCCTGCGTGTCTGGAGCCTGTGCTCCGCAACAAGAGAGGCCGCGATAGTGAGAAGCCCGCGCACCACGATGAAGAGTGGCCCCTGCTTGCCGCAACTAGAGAAAGCCCTCGCACAGAAACGAAGACCCAACACAGCAAAAATAAATAAATTAATTAATAAACTCCTACCCCCAACATCTTCTAAAAAAAACCCAAAACTTATTTTCACCACTTTTAGCTATAATTCAAAGAAGGAAGCTTCAATCCCTTCCTCATTTGGTCTTTTTATTTAGGGTATTTTATTTTTTGTTTTTAAAAAAATTTTATTGGCGTATAGTTGATTTACAGTGTTGTGTTAGTTTCATGTGTACAGCAAAGTGAATCAGTTATACGTACACCTCATTTGGTCTTAAAACTGGTCATATTGTTTCTGTCCTTTGTCCCTTTACATTCTATACTCTACGCTGCAGCCAGAGTGACCCTTTTAATGAGTTATTCTTTTGCTCAAAAATCTCCAGCAGCTAATACAGTAAAAGACCAGGTCCTTACATTATCCAATAAGGCCCCACAGGAAGGCTCTGCATCTCCCTCCCTTATTCCTCTCCTACTAGTTCCACTGGGCTTCAGCCACATTGACCTCCTTGCTTCTCCTAGACAAAGCTGGGCTTTTACATAGATGTTCTCTTTGCTGGAATACTTTTACACCAGATAGAAGCATGACCCTTTTCCTCGCCTATTTAAGGTCTCTGCTCAAATGTCACTGTCAGTGAGGCAGTATCTGGGTACTCTAAGTTTCTCCCGTCCACGTTTCCTATCTTCCTTCCTTGCTTCATTTTTCTCCATAGCACTAATCAAGTGATATACTGTATGCTTTCCTTATTGATTTGTACACCCTGTGTATCCCTGTTCCCCAACTGAAATGTAAATTTCTTGGGGATAGGAGCTTTTCTCTGTACCTTGAATGGTGCCTCTTGAACAGAGTGTGGCACATATTAGGTGCTCAATAATTTTTGTTCGAATTAAGGAATTAAAACTTCTTTCTTAGCAGCCATCTGCCTAACTCTCAAACTTTTACCTTCCTGTGGAATCATTCTGGCTACTCCTTATCGAATATTTCTTCTCAAAGACCTATCTGCCTGAATGTGTTTTCCTAAGTGGCAATCTCTTACTTCTGTTACTGTACAACTTTCAGGCACCTCTTGCAGCCCATTCCAGTAGCACCCAGTTAAATAGTGCATGGAACATACTTATACTAAATATTATTTGTTGTATTTCTGAAATTCTGATTTACTGAGGCATTATGTATTTTATCTGGCAACCCTACCTATGATGGACATAGATACTGTTGAAAGGGCATTTTCAACTTGATTATTTTCTAGAAAGACTGTATGTAAAGGAATAGATTATCAGAGTCTACAAATAAGGTACACCTGGACTATTTCACTGTATTCAGAAATACCGGAAATAGGGAGTACTCGCTTGAAATTTAAGGAAGTGATTCTGAATTTTAAAAAATTGAAATGCTTAATGCAGTAATAAACATATGGAATTTATTACCTCCAGGGAAAGATCCAGCCAGAACATTTTTGAAAAAAATGTTTTAAAAGTTCTAGAAATATTCATGTATAAAAATGTAAATCAAATAAAGATGATAAAACACCTTCTGTATTTTGGGCACTCATGATCCAGACTTGAGGACACTGTCCCAGTACTTAGAGTCTACTAGTAATACAGATATAGTCCAAAATGACAATATAGTGTTAGGAGAAAAACAGAAGTAAATAACAAAGTGCAGCTGTAGTAAGAAAGAAAGTGGTTGATTATCTCTAGTGGGGGGAAGATGAGAGTAAGGGAAAAGCTCTCTAATAGATGACCCTTGAATTTGACTTTTAAAATCCATTTTATTGGGGTATAGTTTACATACGATAAAAATTTAGCCATATATCCATTTAAAATCAATTTGATGAGTTTTAATTTATTTTATTTTATAGGTTTATTGAGGTAAAATTTACATAGATTAAACTTTAACCTTTTTAGGTGTACAGTTCTATGCATTTCAACAAACTCACTCAGTCGTGTAACTACCACCACAATCAAGATATAGAGTATCTGAAAGTGCTAAGAGAGTAGATTTTAAAAGTTCTCACCACAAAACAAAAGGTAACTATGTAAGGTGATGGATAATTTAACTAACCTTATTGTGATAATCATCTCGCAATCTATACGTATTATCAAATCTCCATGTTGTACACTTGAAACTTACCCAACGTTATATGCCAATTATATCTCAATAAAGCTGGAAAAAAAATAGTCTAAAACAAAAGATACGGTATTTCCTCTACCCAAAAGACTTCCTTCATGCCCTATTGTATTAGTTTTCTATTGCTGCCAAAACAAATTACCACAAACTTAGTGGTTTAAAACAACACCCACTTATCTCACAATTCTGTATCTCAGAAGTCCAGGCACAGTGTGTTGGGTTCTCTGCTCAAGGTCTCACAAGGCTGAAATCAAAGTGTTGCCCAGGTTGAGTTCCTTTTTGGAGATCTGAGTGAAAATCTGCTTTCAAGCTCATCCACGTGGTTGGTATAATTCAGTTCTGTGTGGCTGTAGGACTGAGGTTCCCCGTTTTTTTGACATTTGGCCCCTCCATCCTCAAGCCAGCAATGGCCAAGTTGAATCCTTCTTGGGCCTCATACCTCTCTGCCTGCCTCTTCTGCTTCAAGAGCTCATGTGATTACATTGGGCCTACCTAGGTAATCCAGGTTGATCTTGTCATTTTAAGGTTAACTGACTAATAACCTTAATTACATCTACAAAGTTCCTTTTGCCATGTAACATATTATAACATATTCATGGGCATAAAATCAGGGTTGAAGGTCACAGGGGTCAAAATTCTGCTTCCCTTACCTTTTGTATCAATCCCTTTGCTCCATTCTGGCTTCTGGCAACCTCTGATCTGATTTCTGCCCCTATAGGTTGTTTTTTCCAGAGTGTCATATAAATAGGATTATACAGTATATAGTCTTTGAGTCTGGCTATCCACAACATTGCATGGATAAATAGTTCCTTTCTATTGTGGGGTAGGTAGCATTTCATTGGATGGTTATATCATAGTTTGTTTTACCTGATGAGATGGTCCAGTCACAAATGTAATCTAAGAATATGAGTAGGGGTCACATTCAGTTTAAGGGAACAGGGAGAGGACAAAGGTTAGGAATCCCTTAGTGATCTAAAGTTACAGGTAGATTCACATATTCGGGGGATGACCTGGTTCTAGGAGATCATCTATATGCGCCATTTTTTCAAATAAGAAAAGAGAAGCTCCAAGGGTTTATCTAATTAGCTAAAATCACACCGCTGGTCAGTGCCTGAGTTGGGACTTAAACCTATATCTGTCTGACAAGAATTACATTGATGATTCCTAACTTTTGATATGATGAAAGTTATGAATCTTCTCTCCAAAAAAATTAATTATGCAAATACATACCAGCCCCAGTTTAAGAACCGCTGTGCCGTGGCACTGTTCTTCAGCATGAGCTACGGCTCTGTGGGTAATTTGGGTTGATGATTTCTCCCCAGACACAAGACTAGATCTTCAGACTCCTTATGGTTCTAAAGGCTGCGGTGGGGGTGGGGTGGCAGGGAATTTCATTTACTAATGAAGGCATCTCCTGAACCTATAGGACATTTTGATGGGTCAGCAGGGGTTCCCTAACTTGTTTTTTAAAGGGCCAGAAAATAAATATTTTAGGCTTGCAGGAATATAGTCTCTGTGACAACTACTCATCTCTGCAGTTGTAGACCACATGTAAGTGAATGAATGAGCACAGCTGTGTTCCAATAACACTTCTACAAAACCAGGCTGTGGGCCTTCAGGTCATAATTTGCTGACCCCAGGTCAGAGTGGCCACAGTCTGTTGTAAAGATATAATGCTATAGAGTCTAATGTGTGCATTTGTATCCCTTTATACACTTATCCCTAATCCCCTAGGGCGAAATACAATTACTCCTTGTGATAAAAATGCAGAATATTACTGCAGGTAGGGACAATTGGAGTAGGAAGACCTGGTTTCAAATTCTGTCATTTACTGTCTGTGTGACCTTGATCCTGTTACTTTGAGCATCAGTAGAACAGTATAAGACCAGGAAAATAAGTGTAATAATGCCAGCCTTGCATGGTTGTTGTGAAGCACACAGTGGGTATCTGGTGATGCCTGATAAACTGAACCACTCAATGAATTTCACCTCCCTGTCCCTATTTCCTTTCTTCTGACCATCCCATCATAATAAAGAACCCCATCATCAACTTTAGTGGCGGTTACTCTAAAAGTCAGGTGCGACTGGTTAGTCACATCAGGAGGTTTGATAAGACATGAGCATCAAGAAACCTTCTGGGAGGGACTTCCCTGGAGGTTCAGTGGTTAAGACTCCGTGCTTCCACTGCAGGGAGCACGGGTTGGATCCCTGGCTCGGGGAATTAAGATCCCATATGCCCCACGGTGCAGCCAAAAAAAGAAAAAAAAAAAAAAAGAAACCTCTTGGGAAATAAATCATCCGAAGTTAAAGGGTGACACATAACTTGATTCAAGGGTAGTTGGGCTCATGTTAGGAGCTTGGCTAGATTATGAGCCCAGCACAGTGTCTGTCACAGATACCATCTGGCTCAGCCCCCTTGAACCCGGGCCCGAATCTAACGTCAAAGGATCTCCAATAAAAGAACAAATGTAAAGGAAAAGAGCTTTACTGTAATATGTCAGCATCCTCAGTGCCAGCTTTTGTGGCACCCTGGGAGACTGTAGCACTGGCTTCTGCAGCGTTGGAAGATAGCACCTTCCTTATTGGGCACTGACAGCCTGGACATGGATACTGCTGGCCACCAGTCTTGCCCTTGGCAGGCGCCAGTAGAGGTCTTGCTTTTGATGGCCATTGGCCAAGACAGTATATGTACCAAGAGCAAGTCCCAGAAGAAAAGAAGAGAAATGGGAGATACATGGTGACCATGAGTACCAGTTCCCAGAGAACTTGTGAGATATTGTCTTGGTTTGACAGAGGTGGGTTTTTTTTTTTCCTTTTTTTTTGGCGGACCGCGGGCCTCTCACTGGGAGGGCGGTGGGGAAGGGTGGGAGAGAGGACATATGGGAAAGTACAGGTACGGAATGGGGAGTGAAACTCCTAGGGATTACATGGGAATGGAGCCAGAAAAACACTGACTTGTGATTTCCCCCTTTCTTGCAAACCTAGTGCGATCATGGAAACTCAGGTGGAAACTCAGTAGTAATGTTTACTCTCCCTGAAGATTGTGTACTTCATAACCCTCTTTTTCTTTTTTTAAGTTATTTATTTATTTTTGGCTGCATCGGGTCTTCGTTGCTGCGCGTGGGCTTTTCTCTAGTTGCGGCCAGCGGGGGCTACTCTTCGTTGCCGTGCGCGGGCTTCTCATTGCAGTGGCTTCTCTTGTTGCAGAGTTCGTGCTCTAGGCGCGTGGGCTTCAGTCGTTGTGGCTCGCGGGCTCTAGAGCGCAGGCTCAGTAGTTGTGGTGCACGGGCTTAGTTGCTCCGCGGCGTGTGGGATCTTCCCAGACCAGGGCTCAAACCCGTGTCTCCTGCATTGGCAGGCGGATTCTTAACCACTGCGCCACCAGGAAAGCCCTTTTTCTTTCTTTACTTGAAGTACAGTTGATTTACAATGTTGTGTTAATTTCTGCTATGCAGTGAAGTGATTCATAACCCTCTGACCTTTGCATGTGGGTTTTTTCCTCGAGTACTATCTCTCCTCTTGTGGTTTTCCTCCCTGAAGGCTCCTCTTCATGTCTTTTGTTCATCCCAAGGTTCACTTTTAGTCCAATTTTCTTCTAAGGTATAGTATGGTGGATTCAGGCACAGGCTATGCTTTACTAGGGAAGTCATTCTCAAACTTGCTCAAGTGTTAGAGTACTTGAAAGTCATGGTGCTCTTTGTGGGACTTTAACAAATGATATTTTTTTCATTTGGTTCCATGAGAACGAAGTAATAGCTGTATCACAGCACCTGTCATTGGCAGCACTTACTATGTACCAAGCACTCTGCTAACCTCTCTACATGCATGACCTTATTTGCCTCTGACTATAACCCTGTGCGCTGTGTGCCGTGTGAAGATGTAGGCTCTGAGATATTCAGACACTTCCCCCGGGTCACACGACCAGGAAGTGACAACCAGGATTTGCACCCTGGACTTCAAAGTTTGTGATTGTAACTAATGCATCTACTGTCTCTCCTTATGAACAATTTTGCTAATAGAAAACATGCCTATGTGACAAGTGGGCAATATTAAATACAGCCTCTAGAATATGGATTTGAGCACACAAAATAAGCTGATGAATACGTGCATTCCCCCGAATATTCCATGAATATTCTTTGCACACCATAGTAACATGGTCTTTTTTGTCCCTCGGGATTATTTATAGTAATTAGCTGCACTTCTTTCTCTCTCTGAGGTTCATTTAAAGGCATCAGTTGATGATACTCCCATCATAGAACTACTGTGAGAACTTATACACTATCACCAGTGACAGATTGCAAAGACTCTCTAAGGTACTTCAGAGACTTGGGGACATGTGAAGATAGGCCAGTCTGCCATCCAGACTACCATTTTATTGATATCTGGAATGGATAGGCCACATGGAGAACAGAGCATGAATGTCTCTAATCTTGCTTCAAAATCGATATTCTGAAATGCTTATACGAGAAAGTTAAAAACCTTTTCTTTCATCTTGCCACTGTGTCAGTTCTGGTTTACCTCACATGTTTCTCTAGGATGACTTTTCTTCCTGCTTTAGTTCCTTACTAGATGTTTTAGAGCTTCAGCCTTCACCCGGCTCCAGGTTTAGCAGATCAAGTGTTCGGAATTAGTATAGATCTTAGACATCCACTAGGGAGGAATGCTGACACATTTTGGGATTAAGTGGTTTGTTTAACAGAAAAGGAGATTGCATAGAAAGTAGGCAGCAAAATTTAAAAATTTGGGGTCAACTATGACTATAAACCCCAATACTTTTGTGGGGAATCACCGAATACTTAAATGCCCTTAACACCACCCTAATACTGATTGCCCACCCCACTGTAAGCAATGAGTAAGAGGTAGCTATTACTTTTTTGATGATGAGGATGATGTTGATGATGGATAGATGGCCAATTGGAGTGTTCTCAAAGATTATTCAGATTTTTTAAGGTACATAAAAAAATCAAAAGGGGAAAGTCAAACTGGAAAAATGTTTGTATCTGTTTACTCTGGTTACATAAAATGAGTGATATCTATTTGTCCCTCAATATTCATTCTTCCCTTCTTTCTATTAGTAACAGAACTCCCTGAGTTTGACTCAGCCAAAGACTACATATCCCAATCTGCTTTGCAGCTAGGTTTGGCCATGCCACCATCTGGCCAATGATGTGTAAGTGGCAAGTGCAGCCTCCAGGTCACATACTTGAAAGGTAACTTCTTGCCCTTCACTTTCTTGTTCCTTTTCTCATGAGAATTGAGTGAGTGTCAATCATGTGAGCAAGGAAAACAAAGATAGAAGAACGCCAAGGACTTGGATGACCTTGTGGAGCAAAGCCATCTACCTCCAGACTGTTACACGGGAGCCACTAATTTCTATTTTGTTTCAGCCACTCTGTTTTTGAGTCTCTTCATTATTTATAGCAAGTTAGCCTAATACGTGAAATAAAATGCCTGGTACAATGCCTGCCAATTATAAAAGAAAATGACACATTTTAAAAAGAAGCACAAATGAGAGAGTGGCATGGACATATATACACTACCAAACGTAAAATCAATAGCTAGTGGGAAGCAGCCGCCCACCATAGGGAGATCAGCTCGGTGCTTTGTGACCACCTAGAGGGGTGGATAGGGAGGTTGGGAGGGAGACGCAAGAGGGGGGAGATATGGGGATGTATGTATATGTATAGCTGATTCACTTTGTTATACAGCAGCAACCAACACAACACTGTAAATCAACTATACTCCAATAAAGATGGTAAGTAAATAAATAAATAAATAAAAAGCAGCACAAATAATAAAAATACATCATTAAAGATGATATATCTAAAAACGTGGGGCGAAAAGCATCAGTTGATACCAAATGATGCATTGTTTGCTATCAGCACCTAATACAAGAAAGGAAGAGAATTGCTGTTCTCCAGGATGTACTTTTGATTACTTCCAGAAACTGTTCTTTGAAAAACAAATGTATTTTAATCATTCTGTTTTCAATTTCCTTCACAAAACTTGAGATCTTCACAGTTTTAGAGAGCAGA
Source organism: Lipotes vexillifer (assembly GCF_000442215.2). NCBI lineage: Eukaryota > Metazoa > Chordata > Mammalia > Artiodactyla > Lipotidae > Lipotes > Lipotes vexillifer. Next base: position 186,314 of record NW_006796931.1, on the reverse strand, counting down.
GTGTTGGAGATGTTCACTAGAAAGGTGTCTGAGACTTTTCTTTTAACACACTTTCTTTGGCCAAAACTGTCAGGACTACTCAAGTAACAGAACATTCACCATTATTGTCATTGGTTTCCCATCCCCATTCCTCAGAGGATGAAGATATTCTCCTTTTGGATGTCAGTACCCCCTCAGAATTGACCTTTACGCCCCACCATGAAGGATGCATGAACAGCCACACCATGAAAAACCTCAGGTTCCAAACCATACCCAGGAAAACAAATGATAATTGCCTAGATAAGGTTGAGCCAAGATTAAATTTGTCTTCTTAGTTTCAGCCTCCTTCACCTTTATGCCAACCAGGACAACTATTAAGCCCATGGTAACTACAGAAAAATAGGTCTTTGTGACTGGACTTTAGGCATAAGCCTAAGATTCTAGACCAATGATAAAATAGCAAAATAGCAATTGCCCTGACAGCCCAGATGGACCGCTCTCCTTCAAATCCCCTGAATAAAATCTTAGCTTGGACACTTGACCTAGGTCAGATTACACGAGCTGTTCATGAATCAGTCACCCAGTTTCTGTATCTTACTTTTTCTCTAGTCTGTTCTTCTTGTCACTTCAGTCCTTTCTCTTCTTGTCATCATATGGTTTATATTTGACTCAGAGTCATCTTAAATTCTCGGTTGTCTGCACATTTGGATTTTCTCTCTCATGAGCCAGCATCCATGCTGCCTGAATTTTCTTCAACATACATAACATTGCTTTTCTTAAAATAAAATGGAGCTACATAGATAATACAGATGGTTCTTGGGAGGCGTGTGTCATCATATCTTCAGTACATAATGTAATTGCTGCATGATATCAAAGAAACACACCTCCAAGGTCTCAGACCATTATATGTATACCAAAACCCAGAGAGGAGAAGGGGACTCTTATAGGAAATGTCTGTTTTTTAAAAAAAAATATTTTTTTTATTTATTTATTTTGGCTGCACCACGTCTTAGTTACGGCACGTGGGCTCTTCATTGTAGCATGTTTAGTTGCAGCATATGGGATCTTTAGTTGCAGCATGTGAACTCTTAGTTGCGGCATGTGGGACCTAGTTCCCCAACTAGGGAACGAACCCAGGCCCCCTGCATTGGGAGCGTGGAGTCTTACCCACTGGACCACCACGGAAGTCCACAGGAAATGTCTGTTTTGTAACTCAGCCTTAAAAGCAGCATTAAAAGAAATCTCAAGCAGTGAACTGAAGATGTTATTTCTCAGTGCAAAGATTCAGGAGTGGCTGGTTCATAAAGTATCAGTTCAGATCTCTTTTGGGGAACCTAAGTTGCCAAAAAAGATGTGAAAACCCACAAGCTAATTGAAACGCAAAGTTCTCCCAAGGTAAAAGTTAAATACCAATGATATCTTATCTTGATGGTTCCAATGTTCTTAAAGTTGCTGCCTGGTGAGAATAACTTTGTTCCACAATAACTTGCTACACAGAAGCATCTTTTGTTAAATTGTGAGTCCTTGACCAAAAAGTTTTCTTTAAATAAAATTTCTAAAAGATCATGCAGAAGAAAGAGCAGCTAGACACTTGTGTTTAGCAATTTTCTTTTTAGATTTTTAAAACCGTGATCAGATGGCTAGGCTTTGTGCCAAATTATGAAGACTGAGCTTATGTGAATGACATTGTAACCATAGAAACCTACTCCCTAATATACATGTTTGGCCCTGACCTTTCACCTTTTTTTGGCCACACCTATGTTTTCAGCTATCTATAGTTATCGTCATTTGAGTTTCTCACATTTGGGTCTCCTCAAACCCTTTATTTAAAAATAAACTCATTATTTCCCCAGCTTTCTGTTTCTCTTGTTATTGTTCATCTATGCTTCCAACCTAGAAATCTTGGTGTCACCTTGAATACCCACCTTTCCTCCATTAACAGACATTTATCGAGCATCTACTGTGAGTCAGGTCCCATGCAAAGTGCTGAGGTATGGTGTCAGCTCTCAAGGAGTTCTATTTTCAGATTGTAACTGAGTTGAATTGTTACCTGATTTACACGAAGGCATATAGAAAACAATGAATGTTGGCTGCTATTATTTTAATATTACCAGTGTTGTTTTTTTAATGTGTTGGATTCATCCTCTTCTCTCCTTTTCCCATCAATTCTTTTTAATTGTCTTTGATTTTTTTCCATTAATTCTTTTAGTTCTCTCCTCTCCTTCTTACTATCTAAATCCTAACTCTTGAAACCTGATGCTTAAAATATTACAGCAGTTTTTCCTTGTCTTCAAAGAGTATGCATGGTTACATGTGATCATTTTAGTCTTGTTATTCAGTCTACCGGCTGAATTTGCTGTGTATAGGCCTAACATTACAGTCTTTTATGAATATTCTCAGCCCCATCCATCTTGTGTCAGATTCTGCAGAAGCAGGGATTTGGTTGTAAATAATATGTTGAGGGAATGCTCTTTAGGAAACACCTATCAGTGAGTGAGAGAAGCATGATAAAAGGGTAAAGAACCAGGAAAAGCTGTGGTCTCAGATTAAAGTCAAACCTTGATCTGATCCACGGGATCAGGATTCTGGAGCATAAACCACACTGCAGAGTTGTTCCCATTTTTGTCAAGAAGTCAGCCTTTCACACCTCTATCAGTGGTTCAGAAGTTGTGGGCCACCCCCAACCTGGGGCACAACTGCCCGGGAGAGGCGGCTCTGACAGCTGAGGGCAATCCCCCCGAGAAAGGGGGACAACTGTGAGACTTTAGCAGCTGCTTGGTGGGTACACTGGTGAGATATGGGCAGGACACTAACAGAGCTGACTATATCACTTGGTTTTTTTTTAATTATTTAAAAAAATTTTATTTTATATTGGAGTATAGTTGATAAACAGTGTTGTTAGTTGCAGGTGTACAGCAAAGGGATTCAGTTATATGTATACAAGTATCTAATCTTTTTCATATTCTTTTCCCATTTAGGTTATTACAGAATATTGAGCAGAATTCCCTGTGCTATACAGTACGTCCTTGTTGGTTATCTATTTTAAATATAGCAGTGTGTACACATCAATCCCCAAACTCCCTAACTATCCCTCACCCCCACCCTTCCCCCCTGGTAACCATAAATTCTGTTCTCTAAGTCTGTGAGTCTGTTTCTCTTTTGTAAAGAAGTTCATTTGTATTATTTTTTAAGATTCCGCATATAAGTGATATCATATGTATAGCAGTTGTTTTCAAATTTTAGTATACACCAGGATTACCTGGTGGGCTTGTTAAAACAGATTGCTGGGCCCCAAGCTCAGAGTTTCTGATTCATTTGTTTCGCCTGAGGTAAACCCAGGGATTTGCATTCATAACAAGTTCCCAGGTAATGCTGAGGTTGCTGGTTTCAGGATCATACTTTGAGAACCAGTGCTTTATATAGAATAACATCTCATCATAGATATTCAATCAACCTTGATGAATTTAATTGAATCCTGCATAGGACTGCCAGATAAAATATAGGATTCCCAGTTAAATTTGAATTTCATGTAAGCCACAGATCATTTTTAGTATAAATACAACTATTCTATCATATACTCCATATACAAATACATGTTTATATGTAATATAAATATAAACGCAAAGCATAAATATGTCCCAAATATTGCATGGGACATACTTATACAAAAAATTGTTGTTTCTCTGAAATTCCCATTTAAATTTAAATGTATTAGCTAAAGCTGGCAACTCTAATCCTGCATCATCATGAGTACAAATGTAGAGAAAGTGTTGTGTCACGAGATCAGTGTATTCATGACGAAAATAAAAGTAGAGAATAAAAAAATTGAAATTGGTGGGAAATGACCAGTATTTGATGGGCTAACTCCTTCTGTGGTAGAAACAACTATGAATGACAAATAGCAAATAATGACAGATATAAAAAGTTCTGTGCCTTTGCAATCCACGATAATCAGGGAGAGGACATGGAAATCTATTGAGGAAATGGAAAACTTTTGAATGTGGTACTGAGGGCCCAGCATCAGTGTCCTATGCCTGTTAGGGTACTATTAATTTAGGAGAAGGCTTGTTTAGAAGTTCAAAACCTCAAAAGCTAAGCCCGATAAACATGCTGTGAATGAAGATATTTTGCATTAATTTAATATGATGACCCTTTTTATTTAATACTGCAGCCTCTTTCTCTCACCCCTCTCCCTGCTCTATCTTTTCTTTTTCTACAGCAGTTATTTCCTTCCAATATATAACTTACCTATGTACTATGCTTATTGCCTGTTTCCCCCCTGCTAAAATGTAAGCTCCATGAGGGCAAGGATCTTTATTTGGTTCACTGATACACCTATCCTGAGAAGCTAGAACAGTCTCTGATGCGTACTAAGTACTCAGTATGTATTTCTGAATGAATGAAGAGATGAATGAATGCTTCACAAGCAATGGCTTATTCCCTATGCTCTAGGTTCCCTGAGTTCAGGGTCATTTGAATCTAGGCAGGAAAGTAAGATCAGGTGGTGAAAGGTTAATGATTGCTACAGGATCCTCTATGACACCAGTTACTGTGCGAGATAGGGGCTGGTGTTGGGAGCGGGTATTTACCTGAACAGATTTTCAGTATATTCGAAACTGGTCTGTTTGGAGGAAGAGATGCTTGATAGAACAGATCAACAAGGAGGAGACGGGTGTGCTTGATTTTAGAGCTGGAAAGGACAGCCCCACACTGATTGATTGATGGCAGAAACTGCACAGCGGTGTTGCTCCTTGGTGACCAGCCTTTTGAAGCTCTTATCATTCAATCTCTGGTTATCTGGCCCTTCCAGACTGGAGTGTACCCTTCTTAGTGGGCAGCTCCTATCAGCCCAGGGCAGTTCTCCAGAGAAGAGGGGCAACTGTGAGCCCTCAGCAGCCGACAGACACTCATAGCAGCTGCTCGTAAATGTTTCCAGGGACTGTAACCTTAAAACTCTCCCTTTGGACTTCTGTACACATCGACTTACATATAGCTCTTTTGAATTTATCCTCTCCTTAATTGTAGGAGTATTTGTATTTAGGCAATGGGAGGAGAGAGGCCCTGGTGGAAGAGTTTGAGTTGGGAGAGAGAGGCCAGGATAGCTAAGAGAGGGCTGAATGGGAGTGAGGGCACAAGGTTGGGGGGTGGGCTGGCAGGGCAGCAGGGAGGGGGATTCAAGGTAGAGACATTGGAAAAGTAAGTGGGAAAGATGGCCCTGTGTCTGGCCTAGGAAGATTCTCTGTCTCTGGCTTGCAAAGGGAATACGTCTGTGACACAATGGCTCCACTTTGCTTCATTCTTGGCAACTCTCGGGACCAAAGAACCCCACACTGCAGGTGCATTAAGATGGCCCCTGCCTAATTCTCCACCTATGACAGTCACCTTCAAACGTTTTTACTTGCATAGCCTCTAAAAGAATTTTGGAAAAACTATATGCCCCATAACATATCTTAAAGTTGACACCTACCAACTTTTTATGGAGGGATTTATGAAAGTTTACATACTGCCAATGATGCGATTTCTGGCATATTGCAAATATTGATATTCAAAAAGAAACTGCTGCATCCCTCTTTTAGGTGGAACCAAATCGCATCGCAGTTTAATATCCACAATTATCCATTCCAAAGATATATAAACAAACTCCTTCTGCATAGTCAGAAATTGTATACCTTTTTCTCTTGAACTCTTATTTTCATTCTTCTCACTCCACAGAATTGTATCCTTATGTGATATATTTTTAGTCGTGAAAGTCTTTGATCATCGCATCCTAATCTCTGTTATAGAAACATACATAAACTTACGTTGTAAAAAAAATGCTTATTTCCTGTGACTGTAAGGCTCTGAGTCTTTGGGACTGTTTTCATTATAATCATTAGTACATAATTAAAATAACACAAATACATGATAAAACTTTATAATTAATAAACATAAAATAGACTATTATTGGGGATACATCTCGATATGCTGGAAGGGGATTTTTATTTTATTTTACTTTTTATTTTATTTTATTTTATTTTATTGCCCCACCGTGCAGCATGCAGGATCTTATTTCCCGACCAGGGATCAAACCCATGCCCCCTGCAGTGGAAGGGTGGAGTCTTAACCACTGGACCACCAGGGATGTCCCCGAAGGGGATTTTTTTAAAAAGTAGTTCTCTTCTCTGTGGATGAATGTTACTCATTGTTAGAATGAGACCAAGCTCAGCATTTTCAATACATTTAAGTGCTGAGCAATCTTGTTTACATAAGTAAGTGGATGGGAATGAACAGAGTTTAGTTAAAACAATATCGTTCAGTTGAGCACTATTTGAATACTATCTCAAAAAATTACATAATGATCTATCATCAAAATTATATGTAATGACCTATCAGATGACAACATAGTTAGGCTCTCCTCTGATTTTGCTGAAAGCAAGGCATTAAAAACTACAGTCAGCCCTCCATATCCTGCGGGTTCCGCATCTGTGGCTAGAGAGGGCCAGCTATACTTGGTTTACAAAAGGATTTGTTATTGCATCATTAAAGTAATATATTTTCTCAATATCAACACCAATATTTTCAATGGTCTCTTTGTTTGGTGTCCAGGAGGTTTTTATACCTTGGGACCAGGCACCAAGGTAAGCCTTGACCTGAGTTAGAGACATGTTGTTCTCTTATAAAGTGGGAAAAGGGAAGGTGGGAAAGTAGGACCATCAGGTATGTTTCTCATGCAGATCAGGTTCAGGAAAGAGTACACATGGAAGTTGAAAATCTGGAAATTGGTTAAAAACAAACAGAGACACAAACAAAACCTGCCTACGTAGTTCTTTAAAGTCTTCATGTATCCTAGAAGTATGTGTACCCAGTTGGAACAACATTGACCCATAGAACAGAATAATGTGAAAAGCAGGGGATTGGAGTATGGAGGAAGGCAGTATCCCTACTGACTCCATCAAGACACTATAATATGATTTTTAAAAGAGTCAGTGTTGAGTCATTGCGATAAGGGACCCCAAAACTCATATATTCAATCTAGAACTCAACATGCACGCATTGCTCATGTCGTTGGGACTAGGATTCATTTACTTATATTCAGACTCACGTATAGATGACGGTACAGAGGTGGGAGGGGGAGATGGTTGCAGAAATGCCATTGGCCCTTTGGACCAAGGAACTCAGTATAGAAAAGGGAGGGTGAGAACCACAAATAAAGTTACCCATTTACCTGGTTTCACAGATTCTCCTTAACTGCACGGGTTAAATAAATCTCTTTGAAATGCTTTAGGTAGTACATGGCACACAGCTTAGATTCAGGGTACAACCGACCTATCAGAGGCAGCTCATGTAATTTCTCTTTAAGTGATCTAACGATCCACTTCTAGCCTGGCTTAGTGATCTGGACTTGAGTAGATAAAGTTCTACCCCAGCATGTTTTCAGCTGTGTTCCAAGGGACCCTCAGGGCAGAGTGCTCCAGAGTTCTGCAAACAATGGCGTATTTTGCCAAAATATTTAAACTTCCTGAGGAATTGTTTCATCACTTCTATTTTAAACATTAAGGTTTAGAGAAAGATTTCGTTGGGAAAAAGTGTTCTGTTGCTGAAAACACACACACACACACACACACACACACACACGCACGCACGCACGCACCTAAGCCACTCACTGAACATGCAATTACTTTCATTCCTTATTTGTGTCCTAGCACATGTTATTTCTTCTGCCTGGGATAACCAAAGCTCATCTTCTCACCCAACCCTTCCAGACAAAAGATGTTTTCTTTCTCTTTTAGACAGTCTTTTGTATTTACTATTCTTACAGCACTTCCCATACTGTACCATAACTCTATTATTACATGTACCGGCAATTCAACTTTCTAAATATCTCTTGAATATGTCCTCTCTTCTCCTTTCCCTCTACCAATGCTTTAGTTCAGTTTATCATCATCTCTCATCTCGATCATGGCAACAGCATCCGGTCGTGACTCTTTCCTATCTATTTTTCCATACTTTGTGGGTCACCACAAAGGTGACCCATCTAAGACCATATTCTGATCATATCATGCCCCTACTTACAACATTTTGCCTATCTTATTGCCCTAAATGATAGAGCCCATGATTCTGAGTCTAGCTAACCTGTCCTTTTTTTTTTCCTCCTCAGGCTTCTTTCACTATTCGCCTTACCCTACCTGTGAATCCTAAGTTGTAGTCATGCAGAATTACTGATGATTCAACCAGAAAGCCATGTTTTCTCAAGGTTTTGTGCCTTTATAAACACTGCCCTCTCTACCTGAGACAGCTGTTCTCTAGTATTTAGTGAGCTTAATTCCCGCAGATGCCTTACATCCCCACTTAGGCGTTGCTTCCTCTGGGGAGCTTTTCTGACACTAAAGGTATTTTCTTTTGTGATCACATAGTCCTCCTCCGCCCTTATTTACCACATTTCAAAGTAATTGTCTGTGTTTGTGTTTGTCTCTGCCATAAGACTCAAGTCTTTTTCGAGGGGGCATATACAGTTTTCATGTTTTATTGTACTGACATTTAAATTTCACCATTAAATACGTGCATAGGTATATGCTGGCCTTATGTCCAGATTTCTGAGATGTAAAGATAATTGGATGGATGGCTTTAAGGGTGTAATATATTAGACACTGCAGAATATATTAAACAATCAGAGAATCCAGGGGGTGGTAAATTTCTGCCTATATACATTTACACATTTAGTGGCACTGGTAAACACTATCGGGACAAGGAGACATGTAAAACTTTGGGTTGCAATTAGAGGAAAAAATCCATTCAGGACTGAACTGAGAGGTCCTTGGTTGCTGAGAGAATCTCCTCTTGACTTCACACTTTAGACAAACTGAGAAGTCTTTGTCAGTATACACAAACCACTGATTTGTACAAAATCCCTGTTTGTCAGGAGAGACATTAGCAACAGGACAGATTAAGGAATTCGCTCATGCCAGTTCGGATTGTGGCGGCCGGCCACAAAGTGAGCACGGCTGGCTGGAGGCTGGAAATCCAGCTGGATGTTGTAGCTCAGGTCTGGGGTCTGTAGATTCAAATAGCAGGCTGGAAACTCAGTCTAGAGACAGAGCTGGTTAGTGCATTCCTCAAAAATCATTGTTTTCCAAACAAGCTCCTAGGGTGCTTTCCTCAAGCAGAGCATAAGTCTTATCAGTCTTAAGGGCAGGGACTGTATCTTCATTGTCTCTGTAGCTCCATTTCCTAGTACAACGCCTTGCACAAAGTAGTTTTCAATAAATAGTTTTTGAACAACAAATGAGGGGTGAATGTTTGGGAGGAGAATGTATGTCTGGCCTAGGGTAGGCTTAGGGTATCTATTTTACTTTGGGGTCCTGGGTCATTCCCAAGAAAGAGGCCATGGGGCTTTAGAACATGATGTAGGGAGCCAGGGGGTTTCTAGGCTATGTCCAGAAAGGGTTAGCTTCCATATAATCTACACAAATTTATGTAGTTATTTGCATTAAAACTAGATTAAATAGAGCTTCAGAGCCTAATAGCCACTGCAGTACACACTGCAGCATAATCAATAGCAGTAAATGAAGACATTAGGAAAATGAGATTGCTGAAAGACTAAAGGAGAAAGGAATCTGGGTGCTACAGAGACCAAACAGTAGTCACAGCTGTTGACTCTAGGGGACAACAGAACAAGAGGGGGGATAAAAAGAGCAATAAAAGGCCATTGAAAGCACACCTGTTATAGTAGGAGACAGGCCTTGGACAGTATCCGGTTACATGCCTAGGACAATTTGCCTCTTATTTATTTTAAACTCTGAGCAAGCTAGGGATAAAATTGGACTAAGATGGGGCATTGTTCTAACATTTCCTATTGGCAATATCCTTTCTGTATTACTGAACAAAGAAATATATATATATATATATATATATATATATATAGTTAAACACAAAGCAAAGGCAATTTATCTTTTAAAATACACGTGTAAAATGTAAACAATATAAGAAAAAGAAAATTATTGAGCCACTAACCATCCAACTCAAATGTAATCTCACTGTTAACCTTTTCTGATGTCCTATCTTGCCACTAAATATAATTTGGGGAAATCTTATTATCCAGATGTTATTGTTAAAATAATTCTTTCATCTTTAGCCTCACAGATGGTTTAGATCCACAGGAATCTAGTTTGATAATGTAAGTACCATATTCTAAAGATTTCTGAAAGTAGGCAGATAGTTTAATAAAGCAGATAATATATACAGACAACCACAGATATTTAGATAAAAATGGAAACATTCAGTCGAAAATCTGGATTTATGTCTACACGATGACAGAATAAAATTTCCATTTTTCACGCAACATTTTTGCTGTGACCATGTGGACGCTGCAAAAACATCTTTTTAAAGTTATTAATTTCTTTGTATAGAAGAGATTATTGCTGTACCAACAAGAGCAACAAGCCAAGCTTGACAATATTAATTCATACTAAGTCAGGCCCTAACGGGAAGAAGAACTTCCTATAGCGCTTCTATATTTTTCTGTTTGATGTGTTTGCTATTAGGTGAACCAAAGACTTCCTAACTGCCAACATTCATAGTTTACATAGTATCAGTTCTAGTGGCATTCATTCCTTCATTTGTTCATTTGAAAATTAAACTGGGGGTAGAAGGAGAGGGTGTTGAAGGATATTCCAAAAAGAACAGCATGTGCAGAGGATCTGACTTGGTAAGGAACTTGGCATGTTGAAGGATGTAAAAGAAGGCCAGAATAGTCCAAGGATAGTGAGCAAAGGCTCTTGGGCTTTACCCTAAGAGTCATAGGAAATCACTGAATGGTTTTCATGTTCAAGAATGACACAATCTTATTTATGTGTTTAAAAGGTCACTAGGTGGATAGTGTGAAAAATGGATCAGAGAGCTGGGCAAGACTAGAGGTAGGTGCAGGGATACCTGTTGGCTTGCCCTGCAGTCCTGGCAATGGTGATGGAGAGAAGTGGACAGATTTGAGGGAGACGTCAGAGGCAGGATCAATAGGATATAGTTCTTAACTGATGGCAGAAGAAAGACTGTGAGTTTGAAATTGACTCCTGGTTTTCTGACTTGAGTAACTGGGTGATAGTGGTGCCTCTGTGAAATGCAAAGCTCTGAAGGAAGAACAGGGAAGGAGGTATAAATCTTCAATAAACTTTTTGTCCTGATGAATTTTTGGTGCCTATCAGATACGTGCAGTAGGCAGGTTTCAGGTTCAGTATGAAAATCTAGGATGGTGTCACTGGTATATAACTGAAACCCTGGGAGAGCATGAAATCAACTAAGGAGAAAAGGCCATACCCCAAGGAACTCCAACATTTAAACTTTGGTCAAAAATGGAAGAACCAACAAAGATGCCAGAGGAATAGGCAGATAAAAGGAAGAAAAGTAGAAGAGGGTGACGTCATAGAAATCAAGGGAACACTGTTTCAAGGAGGGTGTGATCTTCTAAGACAAAGACTGAAAGAATGCCACATGTAAGATTCTCTCTAGTCAGGGTCCCATCATGCCCTCACACTTCTACCTGAATTATATGGTGTAAATACACTGACAAGGTGGCTCCACTAAATCTATAGGGCTGGGGCATATGGAGAAAAATGATTCTCCTCTTGAATCTAATAAAGCTTATGGAGAAATGCCCTGGGTGTTTTTCCACAGGCATGTGACAAACTACCTTCCTTTCTTAGGAGAATCAGACTTCCTATTTATGATTTATTAGGACCCACATGTGCCAAACACACTGGAACTCAACAAAAAAGAATTAGATTATTTCCTAAGGGAGAAAGAAATACACTTCTCAGGGGGAAATGTCCACAGGGACACAGATTATTATGTCAGTGTTTGTCAAACAGGCACAGGACACAGATCAAAGAGCAGAAAACACTGAAAAATGGTTCTTGAGCTAAAACTCCCTAAAGTTTGTGGATTTCTGGGAGTATGAAGCCTTTTGAGTGAAGAGTTTAAGCTGTACAAAAAGTTGGAGTTCACTTAGGATCAGATATCAAAGATGATCTTGCTTACTTCAAATGATTTAACTGGATACTGGCTGAAGAGAGCTTAAGCTAAAAAGGAATTAGTAATGTGACTAAGATTCTGACAGATGTGAATAACAGGAAGAAGAACTCTGGGGCAATCCAGAAAGGAAAAAAATGGAAAAGAGGCTGAATAGATACAAACTGCTGATTACTTTGACTGAAGTTCATCCCAACTATGAATTCAAATAATAGATATATCATTTCAGAAAAACAAATCTCTTGTAGTGAAGAAAAACTGCACAGTGTTCAATTTCTAAGCCTGTGACATTAATAAAAGCTTTTAGAGAGAGAACAAGGGTGGG
>NW_006796931.1:119177-173888 GCF_000442215.2 Lipotes vexillifer | reverse complement strand
GGGGGAGAGAGAGAGAGAGAGAGAGAGAGAAAGAGAAAGAGAAATTGATTCTGAGAAATTGACTGTGTGTCTGCCTGATTTGGACGAAATCACAAAGAAAACACTGGCAAGAGATCAGGCCTCCTGGAATCCATTAACTACAAAGAAGGAGAAAAATATCTAAATGTTGGTTGCAGATCAGCATGATATATTCAAAGATTTGAGCAGAACTGTTTAAGGGTGAGCAGACCTAACAATAAAATTTCATAATCAGCACTCATAAAAATAAGAACAGAAATTTGCTAGGTTAGAGAGCAACTACTGCTACATATGTTGGATCCCATGCATGGTTCTTAACCAGAAACAACGATCTTCGTGGGCCATTTATTCCTGATTTCTTTTCTCGCCTCCACTAGTTGCTACAGTCACAATTACAGTTTTTGAAGGTGTGCTCAGAATAAAGACTAATCTTCCGACCAACTAAACCACAGACTCAGAATAGAAATGAGGGCTAATCTAGGCTGGGAGATGATCACTGCGACAGTCATGTCCCACACCCACACCTCCTTTGATTGATAAATCCAATAGACAAGAGCTGTGTGGTAGAATGTATTTGACTTGAAAGTGTAGTTTGCTTTAATGAGAAGTATCAGAAAGAAATTAGAGATCCGATAGGCAAGATGCCAAGGACAGGGACGTCAGCTAACACAGGAGAGAACAGGTTAGTACTGGAGGCTTAAACAGCCTAGAACAATCATTTCTGACCTTTTAGAAAATAGAGACTGCTCATTGCTAATAAGACAAAAACTTATTGTCTTGTTGAAAAGTTGAAAAAGCAATAATTTTTCATTCTAGAAAAATTTTAATAAATAAATATAAACAAAAAGAAGAAAAAAATGCACACAATACCACCTCCAGAGATAGCCACAATTAGCTCCTTGGTGTACATCCCATAAAATCTTTTTTCTATGCATATACAGATATGTGTGTGTGTGTGTGTGTGTGTGTGTGTGTGTATGCTGTTACTGAATTTGTGTGTGTGTGTGTGGTACTCAGGCCTCTCACTGTTGTGGCCTCTCCCGTTGCAGAGCACAGGCTCTGGACGCACAGGCCCAGCGGCCATGGCTCACGGGCCCAGCCGCTCGGCGGCATGTGGGATCTTCCCAGACCGGGGCTCGAACCCGTGTCCCCTGCATCGGCAGACTGACTCTCAACCACTGTGCCACCAGGGAAGCCCTGCTGTTATTGAATTTTAATCAGAATTTTCACTTAATGATATTTTTATGAACAACTTTCTATTACAATAAATATTTATCCACAATACTATTTTTTCTACATAATATTACATCATAAGGGTCTATCACAATTTATTTTACTAATTTATTATTGAACAAGTTTGATGTTTCTAGTTTTTTGCTACTACGAAGAATACTACAGTGAATATCACTGAACACATTCTTTCTTTAAGGATCCCTTTCTAATGTCAAACATATAAAACTGGGACAACTGTATATCCAAGGGCAAAAGACAGATCTTGTACCCCTACCACACACTAGATACTAAAATTAACTCTAAATGGATCAAAGACCTAAATATAAGAGCTAGAACTACACAGCTTTTAGAAGAAAACAGAGAGGTAAAACTTCATAACCTTAGATTTGGCTATGATTTCTTAGATATGACCCCAGAAGCACAATCAACAAAAGAAAAAGAAAATGGACTTCATCAAAATTAAAAATTTTTCTGCATCAAAGAACAGTATCAAGTTAGTGAAAAGGCAATCCACAGAATGGGAGGATAGTGATGCAAATCACATATCTGATTAAAGTCTAGTATCCAGATTATTTAAAACCTCCTATAATTCAACACCTAAAAAGAAAACAACCCAATGAAAATTTGGGCATAAGACCTGAATAGATGTTTCTCCAGAGAAGATATACAAATGTCCAATGAGCACATGAAAAGATGCTCAATCAACATCACTAACCATTAGGGAAATGCAAATCAAAACATGATGAGATACCAATTCACACTCATTAGGATGGCTACTATATATTAATTTTGTAACCTAGGTATTTTATTCTTTTTGATGTGAAGGATGGCTACTATAAAAAAAAAAACCCAGAAAATAATAAATGTTGGCTAGGATGTGGAGAAACGGACTCGGGTACATTGCTGGTGGGAATGTAAAATGGTGCAGACACTATGGAAAACAGCTTGACAGTTTCATAATAAGTTAGACATAGAATTACCATAGAATTACCAAATCAGCAATTCTATTCCTGGATAAATACCCACAAAGAATTGAGGGCAGGTGTTCAAAGACATAAATACCCATGTTCACAGTGACACTATTCAAATTCACTAGTCAAAACATGGATGCAACGCAACCGTCCATCAGTGTATGAGTGGATAAACAAAATGTGTATATCCATATAATGGGCTATTATTCAGCCACGAAAAGGAATGAAGTACTGATGCATGCTGCAACACGGATGAACCTTGAAAACATGCTAAATAAAAGAAACTGGGCACTAAAGGAAACATATTATATAATTCCCTTTAAATGAAATATCCAGAATAAGCAAATCCTTAGAAACAGAATGCAGATTGGGGGTTTCTAGGAGCTGGAGGGAGGGGGCATTATGGAGTTATTGCTTAATGTGTAAGGGGTTTCCTTTTGGAGTGATAAAATTCTGGAACTAGACAGTGGTGATCGTTACACTATACTACGAATGTACTTAATGTCACTGAATTATACATTTTAAAATGGTTTAAATTGTAAATTTTGTACGTTCATTTTACCACAATAAAAATTAAATAAAAATGTATTTGTGGGCTTCCCTGGTGGCGCTAGTGGTTGGGAGTCCGCCTGCCGATGCAGGGGACATGGGTTTGTGCCCCGGTCCGGGAAGATCCCACGTGCCGCGGAGCAGCTGGGCCCGTGAGCCATGGCCGCTGAGCCTGCACGTCTGGAGCCTGTGCTCCGCAACGGGAGAGGCCGCAACAGTGAGAGGCCCGTGTACCACAAAAAAAAAAAAAAAAAAAAAAATATCTGTATAATACATTTAATACACCATTAATTAAAGTCCAAACTGAAAGCATTTCCACTAAGATCAGGAACAAGACAAGGTTTCCCACTCTCACCACTCTTATTCAACATAGTTTCGGAATTTTTAGCCACAGCAATCAGAGAAGAAAAGGAAATAAAAGGAATCCAAATCGGAAAAGAAGAAGTAAAGCTGTCACTGTTTGCAGATGACATGATACTATACATAGAGAATCCTAAAGATGCTACCAGAAAACTACTAGAGCTAATCAATGAATTTGGTAAAGTAGCAGGACACAAAATTAATGCACAGAAACCTCTTGCATTCCTATACTAATGATGAAAAATCTGAAAGTGAAATCAAGAAAACACTCCCATTTACCACTGCAACAAGAAGAATAAAATATCTAGGAATAAACCTGCCTAAGGAGACAAAAGCCCTGCATGCAGAAAATTATAAGACACTGATGAAAGAAATTAAAGATGATACAAATAGAGGGAGAGATATACCATGCTCTTGGATTGGAAACATCAACATTGTGAAAATGACTTTACTACCCAAAGCAATCTACAGATTCAATGCAATCCCTATCAAACTACCACTGGCATTTTTCACTGAACTAGAACAAAAAATTTCACAAGTTGTATGGAAACACAAAAGACCCCGATTAGCCAAAGTGATCTTGAGAACGAAAAACGGAGCCGGAGGAATGAGGCTCCCTGACTTCAGACTATACTACAAAGCTACAGTAATCAAAACAGCATGGTACTGGCACAGAAACAGAAATATAGATCAATGGAAGAGGATAGAAAGCCCAGAGATAAACCCATGCACATATGGTCACCTTATCTTTGGTAAAGGAGGCAGGAATGTACAGTGGAGAAAGGACAGCCTCTCCAATAAGTGGTGCTGGGAAAAATGGACAGGCACCTGCCAAAGTGTGAGATTAGATCACTCCCTAACGCCATACACAAAGATAAGCTCAAAATGGATTAAAGACCTAAATGTAAGGCCAGAGACTATCAAACTCTTAGAGGAAAACATAGGCAGAACACTCTATGACATAAATCACAGCAAGATCCTTCTTGACCCATCTCCTAGAGTAATGGAGATAAAAACAAAAATAAACAAATGGGACCTAATGAAACTTCAAAGCTTTTGCACAGCAAAGGAAACCATAAACAAGACCAAAAGACAGCCCTCAGAATGGGAGAAAATATTTGCAAATGAATCAACTGACAAAGGATTAATCTCTAAAATTTACAGGCAGCTCATGCAGCTCAATAACAAAAAAACAAACAACCCAATCCAAAAATGGGCAGAAGACCTAAATAGACATTTCTCCAAAGAAGATATACAGACTGCCAACAAACACATGAAAGAATGCTCAACATCATTAATCATTAGAGAAATGCAAATCAAAACTACAATGAGATATCATCTCACACCAGTCAGAATGGCCATCATCAAAAAATCTAGAAACAATAAATGCTGGAGAGGGTGTGGAGAAAAGGGAACACTCTTGCACTGCTGGTGGGAATGTGAATTGGTTCAGCCACTATGGAGAACAGTATGGAGGTTCCTTAAAAAACTACAAATAGAGATACAATATGACCCAGCAATCCCACTACTGGGCATATACCCTGAGAGAACCGTAATTCAAAAAGAGTCATGTACCACAATGTTCATTGCAGCTCTATTTACAATAGCCAGGAGATGGAAACAACCTAAGTGTCCATCGACAGATGAATGGATAAAGAAGATGGGGCACATATATACAATGGAACATTACTCAGCCATAAAAAGAAACGAAATTGAGCTATTTGTAATGAGGTGGATGGACCTAGAGTCTGTCATACAGAGTGAAGTAAGTCAGAAAGCGAGAGACAAATACCGTATGCTAACACATATATATGGAATTTAAGAAAAAAAATGTCATGAAGAACCTAGGGGTAAGACAGGAATAAAGACACAGACCTACTAGAGAATGGACTTGAGGATATGGGGAGGGGGAAGGGTGAGCCGTGACAAAGCGAGAGCGTGGCATGGACATATATACACTACCAAACATAAAACAGATAGCCAGTGGGAAGCAGCCACATAGCACAGGGAGATCAGCTCGGTGCTTTGTGACCACCTAGAGGGGTGGGGTAGGGAGGGTGGAAGGGAGGGAGATGCAAGAGGGAAGAGATATGGGAACAAATGTATATGTATAACTGATTCACTTTGTTATAAAGCAGAAACTAACACACCATTGTAAAGCAATTATACTCCAATAAAGATGTAAAAAAAAAAAGTCCATAGTCTACATGAAAATTCACTTTGTGTTGTACAGTTCTATGAGTTTTTGACAAATGCGTATCATGTATCCACCATGACAATATCGTATAGAATAGTTTCACTGCCCTGAAACGCCCCTGTGCTTTACCTATTTATCTCCCCCTGCCCCTGAACACCTGGCAACCACTGATCTTTTTACTGTCTCTACTGTTTTGACTTTTTCCAGAATGTCATACAATTGGAAGCACAGAATATGCAGTCTTTCCACACTGTCTTCTTTCCCTTAGCAATGTGTATTTAAGGTTCCTCCAGGTCTTTTCAGGGTTTGATGGCTTTTTTTTTTTTGTGAATTCATATTTTATATTTCCCTTCAACCAGTATTTACTGAGCTTCTCTATCAGTGTCACTGTGGTTTTGACTTGCATTTCCCTTATGAATAATGATGTTGAGCATATTACCACATGCTTACTGGTCATTTACATATCTCCTTTGGAGAAATTTCATTCAGGTCCTTTGTCCTTTTAAAAATTGGGTCAC
Organism: Lipotes vexillifer; assembly: GCF_000442215.2. Lineage (NCBI taxonomy): Eukaryota > Metazoa > Chordata > Mammalia > Artiodactyla > Lipotidae > Lipotes > Lipotes vexillifer. The sequence goes on along the minus strand of NW_006796931.1, from coordinate 168,042 downwards.
TGGTCTTTTTATTTTTACAACGTTGAGTTGTAATAGTTCTTTATATATTCTAGATACAAGTTTCTTATCAGATATATGGTTTGCAAATGTTTTCTCCCACTCTGTGGATTGTCTTTTCACTTTCATGGTGGTTTTGGCAGTGCATTTTTGTGGTGCCTGTCCCTAGAACACTGAGCTTCTTTGATACATGAGGTTCAAGATGAAAGCTGAGACTGCTTTTCTTTGTAAACAAATATGTCAGCGTTTACATACCCCGAAATGGTGTTTTTCACACGCAATTCGTTGTCTTGGTAGGATTTATTTATTTATTTATTTATTCATTCATTCATTCCAGATATAATACTACCATTGTTTACATAGTTTATTGAAAACACAAGAGCTCCGTTACATTCTAGAATAGTGTTTCTCAAACTTTAGCGTGCTTCAGAATCACCTGGAGCACTTGTTATAATGCAGACTTGCGGGCCTCACCCTCACAGTTTCTGATTTAGTAGGTTTGAAGTGGAGCCCGGTAATTTGAATTTCTAACAAGTCTGCAAGTGAGGCTGACGCTGCTGGTGTGTGAGCCACATTTTGAGAACCACTGTCAGAGCAGCATTTCCCAAAATTTCTATCAGATATTAACAGCTGTTACGTGGTGGAAGGATTTTATTGTTATATAACTTTGAGAAAAGTTGGGTTAAGGAGATTTGTTTACTGCAAGCCTTCTCTGAATTTCCAATCTGTGAGTGTGCATTTTCAACCACCGGGGGTGGAAACGTTGCAAACATTGTATGTTATTTCTAAACTTTCTGACTATGGGATGCTTTTTCAAAACCACTTTATTGAAGTATAATCAAAATATTTATAAATTTATTTTATAACTGCACATATTGACAGTGTACAATTTTATATGTTTTGACATACGTACACATCCGTGAAACCATCACCACCACCACATCACCTGCTGAGGTAATGAATCCTGATTAGTCTAAGTCAATCATAATAATCTCTTTCCCTTTATATGTTTTGACATACGTACACATCCGTGAAACCATCACCACCACCACATCACCTGCTGAGGTAATGAATCCTGATTAGTCTAAGTCAATCATAATAATGTCTTTCCCTTGCCAGTGTCTGAAGTATGGACATATAACAATTTTCAGCAATGAGATATGAGGGGATGTTTTGGTGGGGTTTTCTGGAAATAGTTTCCTCACTTTTAAAAAGATATGCACAGGAAGATATGGTCTCTGCTTCTACTGGTCATGGTTATGTCTAGGTGTTATGGCTGCAACTACAGCAATCATCTTACGATTGTGAGTAGAATAAGTCTGAGGACAAAACTGACACTTTGAGGATATGGCAGAGCAGAAAGATGGAATGAAGCTTGTCCTTGAATTCTTCTTTGAAGACACTGAAGACAAGACAAAGCAGAACCCTGGAGCCACATGACCTTGACACTTCTTGTTATGTTATGTGAATTAAGACATTGTCTTTACAGAGAAAGACAAATACGATATTGCTTATATGTGGAATCTAAAAAAAGGGTACAAATGAACTTATCTACAAAACAGAAATAGAGTTACAGATGTAGAAAACAAACTTATGGTTACCAGGAGGTAAAGGGGGAGGGATAAATTGGGAGGTTGGGATTGACATATACAGACTACTATATGTAAACTAGATAACTAATAAGGACCTACTCTATAGCGTAAGGAACTCTGCTCAATACTCTGTAATGGCCTATATGGGAAAAGAATCTAAAAAAGAATATATGTATATGCATAACTGGTTCACTTTGCTGTACACCTAAAACTGACTCAGCTTGGTGCCTTATGAGCTGCAGAGTGCAACTTTATGTACCTCTCCTCATTTATGTGCCATCACATCTCTGGTCTTTGATTGCTAGAACTGTGCTCCATCTTTCAATACTTGATTTTGGCCCTTCTTTGACTTTTGCAATTTAGCTTTACATTCAACTTTCAGCTTCCATTGACCCCCTAAATTAAGCTGCTCTCACAGTTTAATAGAAGCCCCCCCTCACCCTGCCCAAGCCACTAATCCCAGTCCAGTAATTCTCAGCACATTCTCTCATAACTGGCTCCTCTTCCTTTATTTCCCATTTGAAAGTATGATACCCTCTTCCATGCAGATGCCCAAGCTAGAAATTATCCTAGCTTCTTCCTTTTTTTCTCATCCTAACATCCTAAAAAAAAGTCACTGGAGACCTACTTTTTTTTTTTTTTTTTTAACATCTTTATTGGGGTATAATTGCTTTACAATGGTGTGTTAGTTTCTGCTTTATAACAGAGTGAGTCAGTTATACATATATATATGTTCCCATATCTCTTCCCTCTTTGTCTCCCTCCCTCCCACCCTCCCTATCCCACCCCTCCAGACAGCCACAAAGAACCGAGCCGGTTTCCCTGTGCCATGCGGCTGCTTCCCACTGGCTATCTACCTTACGTTTGTTAGTATATATATGTCCATGTCTCTCTCTCGCCCTAACACACCTCACCCTTCCCCCTCCCCATATCCTCAAGTCTGTTCTCCAGTAGGTCTCTGTCTTTATTCCTGTTTTACCCCTAGGTTCTTCATAACATTTTTTTTTTCTTAAATTCCATATATATGTGTTAGCATACGGTATTTGTCCTTCTCTTTCTGACTTACTTCACTCTGTATGACAGACTCTAGATCTATCCACCTCATTACAAATAGCTCAATTTCGTTTCTTTTTATGGCTGAGTAATATTCCATTGTATATATGTGCCACATCTTCTTTATCCATTCATCCGACGACGGGCACTTAGGTTGTTTCCATCTCCGGGCTATTGTAAATAGAGCTGCAATGAACATTTTGGTACATGACTCTTTCTGAATTCTGGTTTCCTCAGGGTATATACCTAGTAGTGGGATTGCTGGGTCATATGGTAGTTCTATTTGTAGTTTTTTAAGGAACCTCCATACTGTTCTCCATAGTGGCTGAACCAATTCACATTCCCACCAGCAGTGCAAGAGGGTTCCCTTTTCTCCACACCCTCTCCAGCATTTATTGTTTCTAGATTTTTTGATGATGGCCATTCTGACTGGTGTGAGATGATATCTCATTGTAGTTTTGATTGGCATTTCTCTAATGATTAATGATGTTGAGCATTCTTTCATGTGTTTGTTGGCAGTCTGTATATCTTCTTTGGAGAAATGAGACCTACTTTTTTTAAAAAAATTTTTATTGGAGTATAGTTGATTTACAATGCTGTGTAATTTTCTGCTGCACTGCAATGATGTTAGACCTTTTGCCTGGAATCCACGATTCTTGAGGAATGTTACCACTCACCCAGAGACAGAAGATGAGGTGTTAGGCACTGAAGGAATCTAGTAGTGTGAGGCCAAAACTGAGTCATACAGAACAAGCTGGCTGTACTCACCAGTCAGTTGGCAGAAGAGAGATTATTGCTTAGCCTGTACTCACGCATCTATCAATCAAATACCACCTTCTCCATCATCAACCTTGTACTTGGTGATATTCATATGGGTTCCTAATTATTGTTCTTCCTGCAAATGGAGCTTTTAATGGGTTTCCAAGGCTTTGAATTAAAAGAAAAATCCAAGATAGTGTGATTTCTCCACTCACTGTACAATGGTATCACAAGAGACCCTCTCTATCCTCTGTAGCTCTTTCAATGGCTCCACCACAACTACTACGTTGCATGGTAGGAAAGTCCCCTTCTGCATCCCGATGTAATTAAGAGTAGGAAATCCTCATATCCAAGTGAGTGCTGTGATATGTTCTAAGACATCTTCTAACTTAATCAGTGCATCCTTGGTCCCACTCAACTGTCAAACTGGACCACACTCACTACCGTGCAGGTGGACACTAAGAAAATACACCACGGGCTTATGGGCCTGATGACTGGTAGCATCCCTATCAAAGGGCTCATGCTGTTCACCTCTCACTGCCTACTCTTCCCCTTTTTTCTCAGCTTCTTGTCTTTGCAATCTCAATTCTCCTTGGAATCCCATTCTGTTATTTCCTTTACCTTACTTCCAAGATATTCATTTCTTGTTTTAAAATCAGCATTGTTGTTCCTAGAATCCCAAATAAGTATGCCACATTATAGAATGTGAGTGGTTGTCTACTGGGGGTTTTTAAGCCATAAACCATTTATCCAACAAAATGTATTGAGCACTTATTATGTGCTCAGCTCTATTCTAGGTCCCATAGATACCATGAACAAATCAGGCAAAATTGCTGCCTCATGAACTTACATTATAGTTGGGGGGAGGGGACAGACATTTAACAACCTAAATAAGTAAAATATGTGTTAAATGGTGATAAAGAACAAATACATCAGAAAAAGTTTGATTGAAAGTGTGACTATCCTATTTAGATAGGACAGTCAGAGAAAGTAGCATTGAAAGATTTGAATGAAGTGAGGGAGTGAGTCACATGGATATCTGTGGGCAGAATATTACAAGTAGAGAGAACAGCAAGTGAAGAGGATCTGAAGGAGGAAAAATGACTGGAGGGTTTCAGAAATAAGAGGCCAGTGTGGCTGACCTGAAGTGAGTAAGGGGATGAGTGACTGGAAACGAATTCAGAGAGGAAACAGAGATTTAGATCAGGTAGGGCCTTATGAGTCATTGCAACAGCTTTGGATTTTACTCTGAGAAATTTGGTGTTTGACAAAACAAGTTATGTGATCTGACTTATATTTAACAGGATTGCTCTGGCTGCTTTGCTGAGAGTAGATGCTGCAGGAAGGTGAGCAAAAGTGGAAACAGGGAGACCAGTGAGATTACTGTAGTAATCCAGAAAAAATAATAACAGTTTGGACCGGGACAGTGGCAGTGGAAGTGGTAAGAAGTGGCTGCATTCTAGATATGTTTTGAAAGTATTGTTGACAGGATTTGTAGGTGAATAAGGTGTGGGTCATGGGGAAAGGAGAAGAATGAGGGTGACAGATTTTTAGTTTGGACAATTAGAAAGATGGAGTTGCTCTTTACTAAGATAAGGAAAAAATGTGGGAAGAGCAGGTTTGAGGGGCAACGACAGGAATTTGATTTCGGGTCTGTTAACGGTGTGAAGCCTATCAGACATCCAAATAGAGATGGTGGGTAAACAGTTGTATGTGTGAGTCTAGAGTTCAGGGGAGAAGTCCGATTATATGTATTTGGGAGTCATCAGCATACAGATACTATTTAAATAATGGATGAGATTACCAAAGACTGCCTCAGGGTTCGTAAGGTTGGAACTGAGAATTGAACATTAGATTTATCAATGTACAGGCCATTGGTGATCCTGAAAGAACTGTTTTTGTGGAACAATCATGTCAAAAGCCTGACTGCGATGGGCTCAACAGAGAATGGCAGTATGGACAGTTTTTATTTTTGAGGTGTTTTGCTATAAAGTAGAGAATAAAAATGAGGGGAGGAGTTGCTAGAGGGAGATATGGAATAAAGACTTTTTTCCACATGAGAGAAATAACAGTATTTCTTAAATGCTTATGGCAACGATTCAATAGAAAGTAGAAAATGGGTGATGTAAGAGAGGGGGGGATGAATTGCAGGGGTGATGTCCTCCAGTAGGTGAGTGGGGATGGGATCTAGTGGACAAGTGGAAGGGTTGGCATTAGATAAGAATATGGGCAAACAGGCACAGTTCCACAGCATGTAGTTGGGTCTATGAGGTGGTAGGAATTGTGGGAGTTCTTTTCTATTTTACATTTTCTTTCAGGTGAGGGTAACGATGGGAGGAGGAAATGTTCAAAGTTCGAGGAGATTAGAAACATGAAATAGTAATTTATGAGAGGGGGAGAATGAATGGACTAGGAAAATGTAGTATGATTCTTGAACAGCATTAAGGGTCTATTTGAAGTGGGTGTCTTTTTCCTCCATCTACATTCAGCAGCAGGGATGCAGACGTGGAATGGGCAGAAAGTTAGATTTAACTGGAGTTGGGACTTTTCCAAGTGTGTAAGATGAAACAAGGGGTGGTTGAGCTTGAATGTGAGAGCGTGATTATAATGACTGGCCACTGTGATGGATAATTTGGGAAGTGGGACTATGAGGCAGTTGATGGAATGTGAAGGTTGAAAGGCTGCCTCTGACTTGGGGTAGACAACAAACTTGACAGAGCACGGTACACTTACTGCCTGAGACCTATATTATTAATAAAAATTATATTATTACAGACAAATGGATGAATTCCCACAGTGACTACTTTGCCTATAACGACACTTACTTGAACATATAAGTTCTGGCATGTGTGTTGAAAAAAAAATCTAGTCACATTACTAAAGTAATGTACTAGTCTCACCTCATTTATTCATTACTTTACCTCTGAAGGGCTTTAGCTGCTGAACAAGAATCTGTCAACCACTAAACATGCCTCAGAGGCTGTAAGTCCTAGAAGAATGAGGGTTTGAGTGAAAGCAGATGAAAGTCTAGAGATAGTAGGAAAGGGGATGAAGAGAAAGGTGGACTAGAAAGGAAGCAGCAGTCCTCGAAGATAAAAATGCCATTGGCAAATCAAACTAGGCAAGAAATAATACATTAAAAAAACTAAGAGGATGAACAAGAATAATAAGGGGGCAGTGCAGAAAGAAGCATGAAAGATACGGCAAGTATGGTAAAAGGATACAACAATATTACTGAGATTCTTCAGTGATGCTTCTGATAAAGTTGAATTTTCTTATAAATATGGAATTTGAAAAGGATATTTATTTAGTGCTTAGTACATGCCAAGTATTTTACACGCATTTATTTATATTACACTCTTGAGGTCTAAAAGATAGATACCATTATTATCCCCATTTAACAGATAAAGAAACAGAGGACTAGAGATGTTAAATCACTTACCTGAGCCCCACAGCTCATCTCTCTGATTTCAAAGCCAGCACCCCTTCCATCTTATCAAAACCATCACCAGGTGATTGAGACACTTTATATAAAAGTGTCCTTTTAAAAAAATTCTTTGAATCCATATTTATTTTTAATTTGCACAATAATTTATAATTACCAAATAGAACAGTATGTTCGCAATTGTGTCCATAAAGATAAGTACACTAACTGAAAGCCACAAAACAACTGAAAAGGTTGACGGGAAATCCAAACACAAGTGAAAATGTTCCTCTGAGTTCACGCATTTTAGTGAGCATCAGACTCCACTAATTACTTCTATTTGTGTATATTATTCTTTATCTATGTTAATTAATTTCATCTGGATGGATCCTTTAATTTTTATTTCATTTTCCATGTGGCCTTCTCCATAGATTTTAACATATCATTCATTGGCTGCTGCTCTGGGGTTGGATATCTACTAGTCAGCATGTAGGACCTCCCACTCTCTTCTCCCACATCATACCCTTCAATTTATTTTTCCAGATTGTAAAAGTTTACTGAATGGTCAAAAAGCCAGCCATTTGATTATACTTGCTACTGCATTACGCCATGTGAATGATATTTTAAAATAGAAAATGAATGATATCTGAAACATTATTAGAAAAGTAAATAGTCAATTTAAGGCATTTTAGATGAAAGCTAAGTTCAAAAATCTATACAAAAGTAACATTGTTTTAAATGTAGCAAGTCTACCTTCCACAGATTTTAGCCAAAAGTTTGCTTTCCTCCTTATAGAAGGGGAATTAGGTCTTAAAGATGTAGGAGACAAATCAAGTGTAAAGACTTTTATTCTTTCATTTTTTATGACAAGTTATTTTGTGATATACAGATTAAATGGAATTAGTATTTCCCTGGTCAGAGTGCTACAAGTCAGGTCATCCTGATACAAGTCTTAACCATAGGAATCAGAGCATAAATGTATTTTGTCTGAGGCAAGTTCAAGAACAGAAGAAAAGATGATGAAAAGGCATCGAGATCTATTACTTCACCCCTATGTGGCATGTCGACATGTTTCAATCCCAGACAAAGGTCTGTGGATGCCCTTCTCTGGCATCTGTTGACTGGATTTCACAACAGAAAGTGGGGCATGACACGCAGCCTAATGATTTTCCCTGTTGCAGACCATGCAAGGAAAAGCACTAGGTCACTTAAACATTTAAGCCAAGCAATAAACTATTCACTAATAAGTTAGAAAGGTCAAAGCAAGCTTCTTCAAAGCAATTCACTGGAAAAATAAAGACCCCAATGTCCCTAACTTTAGGAATGAAAAAATAACCCCCCACATCATTTACAACTTATCAATTATAAACATCTACATATTCATTTAGAATTACAAATACACAGAACAAGGTCAATTTTACTGTATCATCTCATCATTCTTTGGATAAATGCTAAAGGATTTGTTGGCCCTTTTCCACATTAGGGTACTTAGTATTCAAAATAACCAAGAAAGTAATGTAGAAAAGGGCCCATACACAGAATGCCACAAGGATGGGGATATAAATCCTTCTTTGACCTCCTCAAATAGGGAATATAAAGACCTCACACAGGTGAGAAAAGTTTAAAAATTGGAAGCCTTATGCCTTAGTTCAAGCTGCCATAACAAAGTGACAACAGAAAATTTTTTCTCATTGTTCTGGAGGCTGGGAAGTCTACCATCAAGATACTGGCAAGGTAGGTTTTGTTCTGAGGCCTCTCCTCTTGGTCTGTAGGTGGCTACCCTCTCACTGTGTGCTCACATGACCTCTTTCTGTAAGAGTAGTATGGTGGAGGGGGGAGCAGGTTCTCTGGTGTCTCTTCTTATAAGGGCACTAATCCCATCAGACCAGGGCCCTACCCTCATGACCTCATCTAACCCTAATTACCTCCTAAAAGCCCCATCTCTAAATACCATTACAGTGGGGGTTAGGGCTTCAACATATGAATTTTTAGGGGACACAAATATTCGGTCCAGAATACTTTACAAACATATATGACATGGCTTTCAATGCCAGTGCTCATGAAGCTATTTGTTTTCTCCTGGGTACTAGGTGTGTAAATCAGATGCGCTGTCATAGGAGAGGTGATGGGGCCTTGGTTATGGCTTCATTGTTTACTCAGCTAAGCTTCCCATTAGTTTGGTGTATTAGTCAAGGTTCTCCAGAGTAAAAGAACCAGTAGGATATATATAGATATACAGAATGAGATTTATTATGAGGAATTGGCTCACGTGATTATGGAGACTGAGAAGTCCCACAGTCTGCTGTCTGCAAGCCAGAGACCCAGGAAAGCCAGTGGTGTAATTCAGTCTGAGTCTGAAGGCTTGAGAACCAGGTGACCTGACGGTGTAATTTTTAGTCTGAGAGCAGAAGACCCATATTTCAGCTTATGCAATCAGGCAGAGATGGGGCAAATTCTTCTTTCCTATGTCTTTTGTTTTATTTAGGCCCTCAACAGATTGGATGATGCCCACCCACGTTAGGGAGGGCAATCTGCTTTACTCATTCTATCTGTTCAAAGGCTAATCTCACCTGGAAACACCCTCACAGACACACCCAGAAACAATGTTTAACCAGATATCTGGGTACCAGGCAACCGCATCAAGTTGACACATAAAATTAACCATCACGTTTGGTTATTAGAGATAAGGTGAGGAAAATATTTGTCTATTGGTTGTTGACAGCTGGCATTGTATCTTATTGGTCAGTGTCCACGCTGTACAACTTGTTAAATATTTTGAGTATCACTACTGGTTATACATATTTTCTTATTAAATAAAATATGTTCTTCATTAAAGCATGTAACTAAATCAAGGCATAAAGAAATAGAAAGATTTAAAAATAATTAGCCACTGTTCTCAATAATCTTTAAATATTATTTTCAGACTTTTTTTTTAAACATCTTTATTGGGGTATAATTGCTTCACAATGGTGTGTTAGTTTCTGCTTTATAACAAAGTGAATCAGTTATACATATACATTTGTTCCCATACCTCTTCCCTCTTGCGTCTCCCTCCCACCCTCCCTATCCCACCCCTCTAGGTGGTCACAAAGCACCGAGCTGATCTCCCTGTGCTATGCAGCTGCTTCCCACTAGCTATCTACCTTACGTTTGGTAGTGTATATATGTCCATGCCATGCTCTCGCTTTGTCACAGCTCACCCTTCCCCGTCCCCATATCCTCAAGTCCGTTCTCCAGTAGGTCTGTGTCTTTATTCCTGTCTTACCCCTAGGTTCTTCATGACATTTTTTTCCTTAAATTCCATATATATGTGTTAGCATACGGTATTTGTCTTTCTCTTTCTGACTTACTTCACTCTGTATGACAGACTCTAGGTCTATCCACCTCATTACAAATAGCTCAATTTCGTTTCTTCTTATGGCTGAGTAATACTTTGACTTTTGATGTAACTCAAACTTTAAAAGAACGAAGTGACCTTGAATATTGAAAGTTAGAGTTCGAGTTCCTATGATTTGAGTAAAACTTAAATTTTTTATTGAGGTGAAATTCACATAACATTAACCATTTTAAAGTGAACAGTTCAGAGGTTCACAATATGGTACACCCATTATCATTATCTAGTTCCAAAAGTTTTTCATCACCCCAAAAGGAAACCCCATACCCATGAAGCACTTGCTCCCAAACTCGCCTCCCCCAGCCCCTGGTTTCTGTCCATATGGATTTGCCTATTCTAGATATTTCATATAAACGGAATCATACAATATGTGACCTTTTGTGTCTGGCTTCTTTTACTAAACAATGTTTTCAAGGTTCATCCAGGTTGTAGTATGTATCAGTACTTCATTCCTTTCTTAATGTCTGAATAATATTCCATTGTATGTATATATCATGATTTGTTTATTCATTTATTGATAAATACTTGAGATGTTTTCACCTTTCGGCTATTTAGTTAGACTTCTAACAGTTCAATCCAGAGTCAGACCCCAGTGTTATCTCCCCACCTTCCACATTATAAGCTTAACTACCCTAGAAAAAGGAGACTGCTTTCTTTATGTATCTTGTGGCACTTGGCTCTGTTTCCTGGACTGTTCTTCCCCTACTTGAAAGCTTAAGGAAGAATCTGTCTCATTCACCCAGCCTCCACGATAGAAAAATTGATCAGTTCCTGCAACATCAGCTGCTCCTTCACTTCCTTCACCTCCCTGCTGACCAGTTCTTTCCTAAACAGGGTGCCTTTCAGTCTCTTCTCTTGCTTCCCTGCTCTTCTCCATCTGTAATTGGCCATCCATGCACTGGCTCTTCTGTGAGTGATCTGACACATGTAAGAGTATTTCTTTTCTGATCTAGACCATGCTCTAAAAATAGTTTGATATTATAAAACTCAGCTACACCTAAGCATAACTTTAAAAAACACGTTGAGGGCTTCCCTGGTGGCGCAGTGTTTGAGAGTCCGCCTGCCAATGCAGGGGACACGGGTTCATGCCCCGTTTCGGGAAGATCCCACACGCCGCGGAGCGGCTGGGCCCGTGAGCCATGGCCGCTGAGCCTGCGCTTCCGGAGCCTGTGCTCCGCGACGGGAGAGGCCACGATGGTGAGAGGCCCACATACCACAAAAAAAAAAAACAAAAAAAAAACCACACATTGAAACAGAATTAAACATGAACCATGTTCCAGCTTTCCCTTCCTCTACTCCCCATCCCTGCTCCATCACCATTGACTAGTCTTGCACGTACAGCTAAATTGATTTTGGCTGGGTGGCAAAAGAGTGTATCTTAGTTAAATAAACCAATTCCTACAGATGTTATTCCTCTGACATAACAGAATGCCTCAATCCAGATAAGCTGTTCATTTCTCCTTAAGAAGAGCCATGAGGATTGAGTACATGGTGAGAAATACAGGTCAGTAAGATCAGATTGCCCCAAGGTGCTCCTCAAATCACACTATGTCAGCACCTGGCTTCTCTGGATCTCAGAAGGCCTGTACCGGTAGCTAGTATAAGAGCTATATCTTTCACAGGTCTGCTCAAAGCAAACTTATTTTCGGATGTTCCTCAGCCTTGAATTGCACTAAAGAAATACTGCCGTATTTCTTACAGAGTGCTGGTTTACCCAATAGACAGTCTGAGCACAAGCTTACAAACCTGGGACACAAAGGTTTTTCAGGGTGGGAGAATTTGGTCTTTATTACTCTATACAAAACATGAAGATATGGGGCTTCCCTGGTGGCACAGTGGTTGAGAGTCTGCCTGCCGATGCAGGGGACACGGGTTCGTGCCCCGGTCCGCGAAGATCCCACATGCCACAGAGCAGCTAGGCCCGTGAGCCATGGCCACTGAGCCTGCGCGTCCGGAGCCTGTGCTCCGCAATGGGAGAGGCCACAACAGTGAGAGGCCCGCGTACCGCAAAAAAAACAAAAACACAAAAAAACAAAAAAACAACAACGTGAATATAGTCATTATGGGGAAAATAGAATGTCTTAAGAGTGCTGTATACTTAGTTGACAGTACATAATTCATTATTTTTCAAGTTATCATGTAGTAAAACTGACTTTAATATACAGTTCTATGAATTGTAGTATATCTTTAAAATTTTAAAGTGTATATAAAGTGGAGGCACTGTAATCTTTTCAGGGCTAAATGCCTCTAAAGGGCTTAGTCCAGCCCCGTACTCCAGAAATTTACAGGTTAAAATAAGTATGGAAGTTGGAGAGCACTCAAGATACCTCTCTACCATCCTTCACTTTACATTAAAAAAAAGTTAGAAATTGAGCATTGAACTGTGAGCCTCCTTTTTCCTTCTTGTGTCACAAGGTAACCTATGGTAATAAGCCCATTACATGATCAATGAAAAAAGAAATAATTTCCACAATTTTCAGAGATAACTGGCTCTGAAATGTGGAAGATTTCCTATTTGTCTTTAATCTGAGAAAACGTTTTTAAAATGGTAGAGGTGAAAAAACATAGTTTTGGTGATGCAGTGATATCTTAACATATGTCTTACTTGAAACCTTGTATCTGAAGTACTTATCACCTTACTTTTCAATTTCTATTTTAGTGTAGCAGTTTGCACATAGGGCGAAATTGATCTTGTTTTTCAATGTTATTTTGACTTAGCACTTGAAATTAATGTTTACCAGCCTCCTGCATTCCATGTACCCTATAGCAAGTCTGTATTGAACACAGAATATTTATCCCAAGGTGGAATTTGAATTTGTGACTTCTACTTTGGAAAACTGCATTATATTCAATTTCATAAATATCTACAAAGTATCTATTATGTACAAGACATTGTTAGGCACTGAGACAGAGGTAAAGAGGAATAAGATGATATGTTCCTAAGAATATTGTATTTTATCATGTATCCCATTTATTATATTTGTTAGTTCATGGTTTTTTTTTTTTTTTTTTTTTTTTTTTTGGGTTAGGGTTAGGATACAGGGACAGTTTAGGTTCCAGGTTTTTTTTTTTTTTTTTTTTTTTTTTTTTTGCGGTATGAGGGCCTCTCACTGCTGTGGCCTCTCCACACGCAGGCTCAGCGGCCATGGCTCACGGTCCCAGCCGCTCCGCGGCATGTGGGATCTTTGCGGACCGGGGCACGAACCCACGTCCCCTGCATCGGCAGGTGGACTCTCAACCACTGCGCCACGAGGGAAGCCTAGTTTATGTGTTTTTTTTCACCCCTTATGGCAGGAAATGTGCCTTATTTGACTTTGTATACAAGTGTTAAAATTATTTGTTGAACTATGGTTTTGGCTAACCCAGATTTAGGTAGAACTATGTCGCTCTGATCTGTAATACTGGAGATAGACCGTCGTGGAACTTGACTGTGAGTCCAAGACTCTCAGTGGCTAGATCTGGCATCAAAAATCCCTACTACCATATTTCTACTACAAGTTTTACCAGTGAAATCTTCTGATCAGATCTTTAGATTTGTTTGCTTATTTTCTTTTCCTTTTTGATATAAGGTTTCCTTTCCTTTTGTACTTGAGTGAATGAATGGACTTATAGTTGACTAGAACAAGTATGTTAGATACATTAAAAAAAAAACCCAAACTACAGTACAAGGTAGGGAACTGCAGGAGCACAGGTATTAAGGCAGAAAAACACAGGGAATAACCACCAAAGAGGAGTAGTCCAATTTGACCAGAGTAGAATATGGGACGCCAGAAGGGAGTAATGTAAGATAATGCAGGAAATATTTGTTCACTTAGGTACACACACAGTGGAGCTAATAATGGTGTTACTGTCAATACTTGGCTGAGCTCTTGAGCTTTATTGATACAGATAAAGTCTTTGTTCCATGGCCCTAGATCGCATCCAGAATCTGCCAACTTTCTCTCCAAGGTGCTCCAGAGTAAGTGCATGGATTAATTCAGTTCATCACACCTACTCCATAAACAATAGGGAGTACCACTTAAAATGGTCCTACTGATTGAGGGACACAAGCCGCTTCAAGTGCAGTTATGTAGTACTAAGTGAGGATAATAATTTGAGGCTTGAGTCTGTTTAAATAACCAATAACCTCTGTGAGTCTAATTTTCCAAAAGAGTAATTATGTCTGCTCTGGGATTCTTCTGAACAAAAGAAATTTAAATCTCTCTCCAGCCTTGCCAAAATAAGGGTGTTTGGATATTCTGACACCAATAACAGGCATTATACCAACATTATGTCTTGTTACTAAAGAGGAGCCAAGCTTAAATGACTGCATGTAGGATGAAACTGAAACACAAGTGAGTTAAATTGTGGGATGGCAAAAGTCACTTAGGGAATCGACTTTTCCAGAAGTCTTTAAAATTTGATTATCATATGTTCAACTGTTTGAGATATTTTATGTCTAGCACAGTCTGGAAGCAAAATTTCTATACAAGCTGATTGCATTTGAGTATCTATTGTAATTCATTTACACATTCAATAAATATCAGCTGAGTACCCACTATATGGCAGTCCCTCTTCTAAGCTTCAGGGATAAGGAGTGAATAAAACCAAGTCCCTGCCCTCATGGAGCTTGCAATCTGGTGAAGGATAGATAATAAATTAATCAATAAATAGGTATTCTATCATCACACAATGATAATTATTGGCAGGAAAGTTAAAGCAGGATGAGGTGATATAGAGTAAATGGGGGTAGATTTTATATCAGGGGCAGCCACTCTTAGGTGGTGATGTTTGAATAAAGACATTAATATAGTGAGGGAGTGAACTATGGGAAAGTCTAAGGGATGAGCATTCCAGGCCACAAGGGCAGCAAACCTGAAGGTTCTAAGGTGAGAATGAGTTTGGCATGGTCTAGAAGCAGCAAGGAGAATGTGGCTGGAGTAGGGTGTTCAAAGCAGTGAGACCTGAGGTC
Organism: Lipotes vexillifer; assembly: GCF_000442215.2. NCBI lineage: Eukaryota > Metazoa > Chordata > Mammalia > Artiodactyla > Lipotidae > Lipotes > Lipotes vexillifer. The sequence goes on along the minus strand of NW_006796931.1, from coordinate 152,872 downwards.
AGAGAGGTGGACAGAATAAAAAAACATGTAGGGCCATATTGGCCCATGATTAGGATTTCAGATTTGATTCTAAAATTGGTTGGGAGCCATTGAAAATGTTGAACAGCAGGTTAGCATGATCTGATTTACAAGTTAAAAGTCCTCTGCTTGCTTGTGTCTGTTTATAAGCTAAAATTGCCCTGATTCCTGATGAGTAGACATGGGCTCCTAAAAAGACCGAATCTTTTTATTTGGGGCAAAGTGAAATTTACCTTAAGTGCAGACCCCATGAAAACTCTGTAGTATTCCAGTTCTCTGGCTTTAGTGTTTCAGTTTTCATGTCTTCCTCTCTGGTGGACATGGTCCAAGGCCCCTCATCAGTGACTGGCTGAAAGTAGCCTGCTCAACTTTAAGGACACCAGACCATTTTGGAACTCAGTTGTCCTTGTCCCTAAGCCTGTGGGTAGGATAGATGTGTTACTATATCACTGTTAACCTAGTGACATTTCATTACTTGGGCTCTCCAAAATAATAACTGGCCCAATAGTGAGGCTCCTGGTGTGCTGAGACTTGTCCTATTGCCCTGCTCTGACACCTCTGTGTCAAAGCATATTTGCAAATAACCCCCCAGGGAATGTGGTAAAAGCCTCATTTTCTTCCAAAATGATCAGCATATACCTGGATATGCTTATAACACAATTCAGAACTTAGAGTCCTCAAATCACCATATTATTCTAGGAATAGCTTTCATTCTTTTTTTTTTTTTCCCTCACACAGAGAAAAACTGAGAAGTGAAGTTCTTTACTACCAAATGGCAGAACCAGATATAGAACTGAGTAAGAGCTATCTGTGAAATGTATGAAACTACATGATTATATGTTGCTCTGTTGCTAAAGATACACTAATTTGCCATTTAAAATTTCCCTCTCCTCAGTGGCCATACTATAAACCTTGCTGGCATTTATTTTGATTCCATTTTTTAAAAGAAGCTTCCCCCTACCATGTTTATTTGAAAATATATTTCAAGCCTGCAACTTATTGGGAAAAATATGGAGAGTGCTTTATTTTTGTTGTAGGCATAATAAAACTAAATAACCAAGACTAACATTAGTTTGAACTTTATCTTGGAATATGTCCATGAAGAACAAAGAAAGCCAGACTAATCTTTTTGACTTTCTCTCCTTCCTCCAGATTCTTATATCAAAGACCCTTTGACACATATAAGTTATAGCTTTTGAATTACTTATTGTAGCATGACTCCATCTTGAAGTTTTGCATACTCAGAACGGAGATTTTGCCCCAATTCCTGTCTTCTGTCTGTTTTTTCAGCCACTATTTTACTTCATTCGGATTCCTTATCTTTCAAACCACATTATTTGGGAGGATGAGCTATGGGTTGAATCAGACTGTCAATTCTGATTTGGGAGTAAGTTTTATGAAACTCAGCAGTGCCGGAGCTCATTGCTCGGTATTCCAAGAAATATCATTGCTATGATTCTCAAAGTTTTCGAAACCTTACAAAGAATGTGGGACGGCTAATGTGTTTCAGCCATATTATTTCAGAGCAAATCTCCTAAGGGATTGGTAGACTCCTGCAAAGCTGACTTTGGCTGTACTAAGGTTTATTTAAGTAAAATAATGAAATAAAGGCAGCTAACTTCAGATTAACCTCCACATGCCTTTGTTGTAATGCAAAGTCTACAATCACCCCAAATTCAAAATCTGGCAAACTTTCCAACATAGGGTGCCACATTGCTGACTTCTATTATTTTGGAAAGGGAATAAGCATGGGCAAGGTAAACAAGGACTCTTCCTCTGCTCAGAAATTTTCTCCCAGGCAATCAACAAATGGAGTTAATATGGCCATCTTTTTAAATGAAAATATCCCATGGATAAGGTTAAATATATTGCCTTTGATTTTAGGTGGCCAGTGAGGGATTGGCACACTCTTTCTGTAAAGGTCCAGATAGTAAGTATTTTAGTCTTTGTGGGCCATGTGGTCTCTGTCACAACTCCTCAACTCTTGCTTGTTGTAGTGTGAAAGCAGCCATAGCAACACATAGCCGAATGGGGATGGCTATGTTTCAATAAAACTTTACTTACAAAAACACGGCAGCCCAGGGACTTCCCTGGTGGCGCAGTGGATGAGAATCCGCCTGCCAGTGCAGGGGACAGGGGTTCGATCCCTGGTCCGGGAAGATCCCACATGCTGCGGAGCAGCTAAGCCTGTGCACCACAGCTACTGAGCCTGCGCTCTAGAGCCCGCACGCCACAACTACTGAAGCCCGTGTGCCTAGAGCCTGTGCTCCACAACAAGAGAAGCCACCGCAGTGAGAAGCCCGCGCACCGCAATGAAGAGTAGCCCCCGCTCGCCACAACTAGAGAAAGCCCGCGCTCAGCAACGAAGACCCAGTGCAGCCAAAAATAAATAAAATTAAATCTTTAAAAACAACAACAGCAAAACAAACAAAAAGTCCCCACAGCAGCCCAAATATGACCCATGTGCCATAGTTTGCCGACCCCTAGGTTATAACAATTATAGTAGCGCATAGGTTTCTTTGCAGAATTATTTCAACACAAAGGACATCATGACATTTTTGGACAACTGAGAGAATGCCTTGAGTTGGGCGGCTACTTTCTAATTTGGCCTTCATACCCTAGTGTCTTCATTCTACTAAGAGTCACCTCATCTGCTGCTTTTGGACTTGAGCTGATGTTTTATTCTGGCTAAAAGTGTAGAAACCGCTGATATTTTACATTAATCTCCTTCTCATAATTCCCTTACAAATAGCAACATCTGGCATTTTTAAACAGCAATAGAATTTCTGGCTGTCTCACTTATAGCAAATTTCATAAAGCAAATAGTAACTTTAAAAATGATTTTTATAGGAGAAGTTTAAAGTAGAATAAGTAGAATTTATTTCAATGTATCTGTCTTACTCTAGTTATAATTTTGCATTTGGCCAAACATCACTTTACATTGTTTTGCTCTGTTCAAAGCCTTTCAGAACTCATCTAAATAGTTTTGTGCATGTATTAAGGCATGCGTGTGTTTATTACTTTATATCATAATAACCATGTATAACTTATTCTGCATTTCCATTGTAACCTAGAGAGGGAATATCCTTTAATGAACACTTTCACATATGTTTTCTCATTTAATATAATTTAATTATTTTTACAGATGAATCATGGGGAAGATAAAGTTACTTGCCCAAGGTCACCCAACTAGTTAAGATTGCAGCCATGCTTCACAAACAGCTCTGTCCAACTGCAGAGGCTCTGCTTTTTCCACTACATCACAATGCCTACAGGAAGCTACTTGCAATTCTTGGCAGGCTTTGTCTTTTCTTTTCTTTTCTTTTTTTTTTTAAACCTGAGCTGTTTTCAAGTAAATCATAGAAGAACTGAGTAGCATAGTATTCAATTCTTTTCATTTATTTTGGAAGTACATATTTTCAAAAGGAGATATGGTAGATGGTTTTGTTTAAACAACCATGGTTCTATGACTTGAATATTTCCAAATAAGGGTGACTTCCAAAAATTATTTGCTCTCTTGGCAGTCTCCATACATTCTTTGTGAATGCAACTACATTTCCCATCTTCCTTGTTTAGCAAAAAAATCATATGTTAATAACATTTTTGAAAGGTGTGGCTTGGTGATATTCTTTTCAGATTTGAAATAACTAGACTTCCTGGCATCATAACCTCAAATTGTGGTGGAGCCATCTGATAATAAGTTGAACATTCTGAAACTGACTTTTGTTTGGGTATAGCTTTGTGTCACTCTGAATGTTGATATGAGTTAGGGGTAAAAGTTAATGCCAAAATCTTAAGATACAGATATGCAAGCCTTTTTATAAGTATGAGATAAATTCCCTTCTGTCAGAATGTGTCTTTTTTTTTTCTTGGCCAGAGCAGAAAACATCAAAGTGAATCCTTGTATTACAAAAAAGTTTGGTTGGGAGAATTGACCCCTAAAGTTCTTCCAGCATGTATGACTCTCAGACCTCAATCACTGTTGTGCAAAAATATAATGATTTTAAAAATAACATCTATATTTCAGACATTGAGCCCCAAGGGCTCAATGGTGGGGGACTGGTGGGAAAAAAACTAACCTCAGTCACTTCTTAGGGTCTTCTCCCCAAGACTGTCAACATCATACTGTCAGCATCTTATGTGGTGCCCGGGTGTTGGGGGGAATTGGAGTGAGCAGCAGTGATGAGAGGACAAGCACACAGTTATTAGTTATTAATCAGAGGTCTGTAATATAGATTAGTGCTGAGATGTTCCCTTTCCTGGCCTACGTAGTCCCTTCAAATCAAAGGTCCTTGGCTGCTGTCCCACTGCTCTTGGGGCTCAGGAATCTTTGCCAACTCTGCATACAGACCTGCCTGCCAAGAAACACCTCACAGCCATTGCTTTCTAGGGTCTTAATGCTTCCCTGCTAGAACTGCTGTGAAATGAAGTAAAAGATCCTTGATTCTATTCAAGAGCCTTATATTTTGTTTCCACTTTTCTCCCCCAGCTTGGAAGAATCCATTTCTAGTGTGAGGAAAAGCCTTCCCCCTTTCTATATTTTGAGGGTCCTCTCTGCCTGTGGAATTCCTTCCTCTATGAGCTTAGATATTTTGAATGACTGAACTCGCAAGCCCCTTCTGTCTTTTTTGCTGAGGTTCTCTTAACTCTTTCCTGCAAGGCCAGGAGAACAGAGCCCGGTACACACTTGGATGGAGGGAGAAGAAAGTGGAGAATATACTGAGAAAAACATTACTTAAAACCTCAGAATACTATCTTGTCACCTTATCCATTACAACCAATAAATTGCTTTTCTGTGAAGTTGTCTCAGTACCTAATGAACTCTGATTTGGAGTCCAGAAAGAACTGTGATATGTTGACTTAAATTTAAAAAAATCAGCGTAACCCTGTAAAAACAAGTCCTTAAAAGCCCCACAATGAAAAGTAGGGTCATGGTGCTGAAGAAAAGAATGCTCTTGTGAGAGTTTCAACTTCTCATTCTCACCAGAGAACAGTTTCATGGAAGCCTCCTTTGCTCGCCAACCTCAGCAGCTGGGTTGTTCTCTCTCTTTTGGCTCTCCTCAAGCTCCCCCTTCCTGTGGAGCCCTGCTGACAGTTCTGCAGCTCTAGGGAGCTACCAGCTCTCCTGAGCTAGCTGTTTGGTTGCGACCTGCAGCACAACTAAGGGCCATGTCAACAAAGGGCCACAGAATCACTCATTTTCAGATGGATTTGGTTTTTTCTAATTATCATTGATACTGATTACAAAGCAGTTGACTGGGCCACAGCAAAGTAAATCATTTTCAGACATAAGACCAGCAAAATGGCCAGACATGTTGTACTGGAAAGAATGTGGCTCAGAAACGGAGACGTGGGGAGGTTAAAGGGCTTGTCTATGTTCATACAGCAGCAAGTTCGTGAATGGAAGAAAGCGATCGAAAGCCACTTCTGTGGACTATGTTAAGTGCAGAGTTGTGATAACATTCAAATACACTGTGAAAGACTCAACAGCTGTTTAACTCTAATAAAACAGTAGCACTGATTGATAATACAGTGTCATATCATAATTGTCAGCACGGGCCTGACTGCCTTAGTTCCACCACATATAAACTGTGAAACCTGGGCCTTGTCATTTTTCTTCTCTGTGTCTCAGTTTCCTCATCTATACAATAGGGATAATAATAGTACCTACCTCATGGGGATGTTAGGAAGCTTGAATGAATTAATATATGTAAAGCACTTGGGATAGTGCTCAGCTCATAGTAGGTATTATATATTAGTTGTCATTATGAAATAACCATTACTTTGGGGAAATATCCCAGTGATATTTTCAGAGAAGATAAATGTGTATGTGAAGATTAAAGGACATCAAAACAAAGCCCGGTGGGACTTCCCTGGTGGTGCAGTGGTTGAGAATCTGCCTGCCAATGCAGGGGACATGGCTTCAATCCCTGGTCCGGGAAGATCCAACATGCTGTGGAGCAACTAAGCTCGTGCGCCACAACTACTTAGCCTGTGCTCTAGAGCCCATGAGCCACAACTACTGAGCCCGTGTGCCACAACTACTGAAGCCCACACGCCTAGAGCCTGTGCCCTGCAGCAAGAGAAGCCACCGCAGTGAGAAGCCCACGCACCACAACGAAGAGTTGCCCCCTCTCGCTGCAACTAGAGAAAGCCTGCGCACAGCAATGTAGACCCGACACAGCCAAAAATAAGTAAGTAAATAAATAAATAAATAAATAAATAAATTGAAACAAAAGAAAACAAAAACAAAGCCTGGTGGTTGCCAGAGGGGAGGGAGTTTGGGGGAGGAAAGAAAAAGGTGAGGGAGATTAAGAGGTACAGACTTCCAGTTGCAAAATAAATGTGTCACAGGTATGAAATGTACAGTGTGGGGAATATAGTCAATAATTATGGAATACCTTTGGATGGTGACATATTATAACTAGACTTATCCTGGTTATCAGTTTGAAATGTGTAGAAATATTGAATCACTATGTTGAGTAACAGGAACTAACAGTGTTAATTATACTCCAAAAAACAAACAAACAAATCCATAGAAAAAGAGATCAGATTTGTGGTTACCAGAGGCAGGGTGTGGAGGGAGGGGGAATCGGATGAAGCAAAAGGTACAAACTCCCAGTTATAAGTAATTACGAGGGATGTAATGTACAGCATGATAAAGATAATTAACATGGCTCTCTGTTATACATGAAAGTTGCTAAGAGATTAAATCCTAAGAGTTCTCATCACAAGGAAAAAATTTTCTCTATTTTTAAAATTTAGTATCTATGAGATGATGGATGTTTACTAAACTTATTATGATAGCCATTTCATGATGTATGTAAGTCACCTCATGGTCACAAGGTGGCTGCTCCACATCCATCCTCACAAGCATGCTCCAGGTCAGAAAAAGAAAAGGGGAATAGCGAGGGGAACCTCCTACTGCCTATTTCAAGCAAGCAAAATGTTGCCAGAACCTCCAGTAAACTTTTCCTTACATCTCATTCATCCAGACTGTCACATGGATACACTTAACTTTAAGCAACACTGGGAAACATTGGTTTTCAGCTGGAAACACTGCTATATTGGACAGGACTGGATTTCTTTAATAAGGAAGATGGGGAAAATGCATATTTAACCACCAGCAGGATGTGTTATATCTATCCTAATATCGCAAAATATACTAAAAAAAAAACCCCAAATAAAACATTATAAAAGCTTGAAAAATGAAATACATCTAACTGTACTGACATATAGGGACTTCCGCTGGTGTAAAGATGCCTAACACGCTGAAGAATGCAAGATAACATTTTATGCATAAAAAGCTACTATTAGGGGTGGTTCTGGGGAAAAAAATGTTTCAACTAAAAATACTGAACTTTTAGCATTTCCGCCAAACTAGTTTTTTTTCTTTTCTTTTTTGCCTTTTGTAAGGCAACAAAGTAAAACAAGCAGCTTCTGCTACCAAGACTGGACATTCTCCTTTTGGCAGCTCTCTTTGTACTTCTGATTTATGTGGTTTGTTTAATTAAAAATATGAAGAATTTTCCCTCTCAACTTCTTTCCCACATTCTGATTCCCAATATCTGGGCCCCAAGGGTTTCTCTATCTGCTTTTTCTAATCTCCCAGAGCAATCTAAAAGAGGCCACCTTAACTTCTTTGTCCTCTAATGCTAGCCTGCCATGTGAGAGTGAGGAAAAAGTCTATTGTTTCCGTTTCTGTTTTCTTCTCTGGCTACCTCGGGATCAGATATGAAAATTATCAATATACAGGCAAAGTGCTTGGTAAGTCATTGAAGATATGGGCAATGAAGCGTAAATTGTCCTAACGTTATAGCTGTACACATTCTTTTGGAAATCATCTCGGGGGGTTGTGGGGCTGAAGTCTACTGAAACGGCTTGCCTTTAGATTCAATAATAGGAATGAAAATTTCACAACATGGAGTGGAAACACCAGCAAGGTGGATGCTTCTCTTTCCCACTTGCAGGGCGTGTGCCCGAGGACCTGCTCTTCTTCTATGACCACCTCAGAAAGGTCATTGGGGTCATGGGAATGGAGCTTCTCTACTGCTACCACTGGTACATGGCCACACACTTCGTCCTCCAGGCCACCATCTAGACCCACCGCATCTGGAAGAAAAGGTCCTCCCACACTGGGTAACCGTCACCAATTGGAACGCAGCCAAGCAGGGGTGCCAGGCTGTATGGCTGGTGGACTCACAGCCACCAACTGATGCAAGGTTGTTGTGTTCTGTGACATCAATGAGAACAAGACTGAGAAGGGCTTCTACTGCTAGGGGACTCTCAGGAAAGGTCCAAGCCTGGGGTTCTTATCTTAGCACCCTTCGTCATCTGCGTGAAGCTGGACCTGCGGTGGGGGGAGGTGAGGGGGAGGAGCGATTGAGGACAACCTGACAACCTGAGGCCCCTGCATCAGCAGGAGGGTGGGGACTTCCTTTACTTCAGGGGACGGACCCACGGCAGCCACACCCAGGCAAGGATCCAGACACCACTCTGCGATGCATCTCACCTCCCTGCTGTCTGATCAGGAGTTTTTTGTAACTTCTAGGTGTGATGCACCCGTCCACAACCTTCACCTTCTGAAGTGCTCTGGCTTCCTGGAACCGAACTGGTGGGTACGACGGTGGCAATCTTGTGTGACAAGCATGGTGGTAGATGTCGGGGGCTGACCCTGGACACAAGCTGCCTGGTCGTCTTGGACCTCACACCCAGGCTGCGTGACCCCAGCCAGTCTCCACTAGTTTTACTCATTTAAAATGGAAAATTGCCTGTTTATTTCAGGAGGGAGGCATGTTTTCAAACTTGAATGAAATAAAAGTTAATCTATAAAGTTTAAAAAAAACTAATGTAGTTTAGTAAAACTGGCTTCTCAACCTTTAAAAATGTATTTCGTGAAACTTTTCACCCATTGAAACCCAGCAATCTCCATTTTATGTTTCCTAAAAGAACAGCACTATGAATGTTTTCATAGGTTGTCAAACAAATAGGAGACCAGTTTATGGCAGCATTCAGAAACCAGGGCAAGCCAAGCAGTGAAATCACATCCTGTGTCATTTGGGATGCTGGTATACCTGACTTGTTAAACCAAGCTGCACAACTGTTCTCGTAAGCTCCTTACTGACTTTTGAGTAACCATCTTCCTTCTTACTCCATGTTGCTTTCTGACATGTTTGAATAATTATCGTTTTCAGACATTTGGACAAAGGAGAAAATGCCTTGGCTCCACTATCAGGTCCCTTCATAGCACTGAACATGTGATCACTCTAGAGTCTTGTTTCTCCTTTTCTCCCTGAGGACATAGGTATTGCAAAGAGAATTGGCTCAAGCTAACTGGTTGCTAATGTGATATGATTAGCAAGACAGGTTGGGTATGATGTTGTGGCTGTGTGGCCACAGAATTTTGATTTATTCCACAGGCTCTTTTGCTATTTTATTACTTTCCCCACTCAGGTCCCTTTTTTTTAACTTGTGAGAAAAAAATGTTACAGTTAGGTTATGGCTATATGGCACTACTACATTAGCCATTTTCTATTCAATTTTAATTTTTGGCTGTCATAAAGTCTAAGCTTTAAAGCACTGATATGAATCATTCCGAGTTGTTTTGCTCCTTAAGACAATATAATAGGCAGGCCTGAAAGTTCCCAGTCTGGTTATGAATGTAATTCAACCAGCCAGGCAGTGATCCAGTCCGTTGCTCAGCCATCGAACCCCAACAAAAAGGTAGTTTCGCCAGTTACAGCAATCTTGTCTAAAGGTTTATAATTTGACTAATAATGCTCTTTTAACAGACTAGTTTTCCAGAGTGCATCTAGAAAGTGTGTCCGGAAAATGGAGATGCTATGGAAAATAGAGAAGTAAAAGTAGGGAAGAGGGGGATCATCTTTAGATGTGTTCACCATGTTTCCCTCCAGTTCTGTTTTTAGCATTTGACTACACAGTCTGTTCAAAGTCCAGATAATTTTTGCTTCCCACAGATCATCATTCTTTCCATTCGTCCCCAAACCATTCATCATCATCTCCAAAGTACATTCTGACTTATGCCGCACTTTGAAAGGATACACCCAAGGTTGGACATGAAATATTATCAGACACTAGGACTACAAAAATTAAATGTTTAGCTTTGTTCATGCATGCTCCCCAAGTTTGGTATGTACATTCATGCTTCTGCCACATGCCATCCTATACCTTTTGTATAAAATACCCCTTGATTCCCTCGCACAACTGGTTAATTCTTCAAGGTCCTTTACAAGTCAAATCAAGTGTCACCTCTTCTAGAATGTCTTCCTTTACCTCTCCCCATAGGTAATCAATGATTCAATAACAACTTCCATCTTTCAGTACTTCCTATAGACAGAAAATATACTTTTTTGAAGTCTTTATCCTTCATGACTATCCCTAAGTCATTATTTAACTCTCACAACTATATTATGGGGTGGATATTACCCAATCAATGGAAGAGGAAACTGCAGCGTAAAGAGGTGAAGTGACATTCTTATGGCTACACAGCTAGTACATGGTAGAGGCAAGATTTGAACCCCAGTTCTGTGGTCTATATTCTAAGCCACTCTAGCATTGTTTCCCAAAGACTGACACATAAACCACTGCTGAGAGATGATTTGAGATAGAAAATGATATAAAGATATTCTGCGCTATTTATTCATTTTTTGTAAAACATACAGAGAATAAGAAAACAAGTCAATTCTCAGCATTTTGCCAAATCTGCTTCATATTTTTATTTTGAAGGAATAAAACATTATATATGTACAGTTGAAGCCCACCTTATTGCCCTCCCAGATCTCATTCTTCAACCCTTCTCAGAGGTAACCACCATCCTAAATTTAGTGGTTACCATACCTTTGCAAGTTTTTTAACAACTACTGGTAAGAAGACATTTATCAATAAATATGTAGTGTTGTTTGGCTTGTGTTCAAACTTTATATAAATAGCACACCATATGTATTATTTTGCAGCTTGTTTTGTTCACTCAACATTGTTCTTGATATTTTTTTTTGATACACATGGTTTTTGTTCCTGCATTTTAAATACTGTAGACCAACCCATTATATCAATATGTCAGATTTATTTATACATGCTCCTCTTGACTGACGTATAAATTACTTCCACTGTTTGATATTACAAATAATGCTGCACTTAGCGTTCATGTGCACGTCTCGTTGTGTACATGTACTGGATTTTCTCTAGGATACAAACCAAAAAGCAGAATTTCTAGGGCATAGTATAGGTATCTTCAACTTTAAAAAATATTACAAAGTTGCTCTCCAAAATGTATCAATTTATACATCCATCAGCAGTTTATGAGTTCCCTTTTCTCAAAATCATCAACAGACTTCTTAGTTTTTGCCAACCTTGCAAGTGGGAAATTTTATTTCATAGGGTTTTTTAAATTTGCATTGCCTGACGTTAGTAAGATTGAAGACCTTTTCATAGATTTATTGGCCATTTGGATTTCTTCATTTGTGACTTGCCCATTTTCCCTTTTAGAAATTATTTTTAAAACTTCTGTCTAGGAAAATTCATTCTCATTGATGTGCAGTTCAATCAGTTTTGACAAATGCATGGAGTTGCATAATCAACATCAAAAAAGAAGATATGGGACATGATCTCCCTTTGTAGTCAATCCCCCTCTGTATCCAAGATAACTTATTTTCCATACCAATAGTTTTGTCTTATCCAGAATGTCATATAAATGGAATTATACCGTATGTAGATCTTTGATGTTTGGCTTCTTTCACTAAGCATGTGTTTAAGATTCATTCATGTTGTAACTTTCTGTTGTTGAGTGGCATTCCATTATATGAATGTACTACAGTGTGTTTCTCCATTTACCAGTTGAAGGATTGTTTCTAAATTTGGGCAATTATGAATAAAGCTGCTATGAAAATTTTCCATGTAGGTTTTTGTGAGGCATCCTCACCAGCACTCGGCATTATTAGAGATTTTTTTGAGGTTGGCCGTTAGAATATAGAGGTACCTCATTGTGGTTTCAATTTGCATTCAACTAATTATTAATAATGTTGAGCACCTTTTCATGTGCATGTTTGTAATCCATACATCTTCTTTGGTGAAGCATCTGTTCAAATTTTGTCCATTTGACAAACTGGGTCATTTGTTTCCTTATTGTTGATAAAATAATACTGTTAATACAAGTCCATTATCAGAAATATGATTTGCAATATTTTCTTCCAGTCTGTGGTGAGCGCCCCTTTCCATCTCTGATCTTCCTATCAGTGCAGTAAATCACCTTCTCAGGTAAATTTTCCTCACACTGGGCAGGATCCAACTTTTTATGATTAAAACCAAAGGATGTCAACAAGTCAGAATTTTCTTTTTTGCTTAAAATTTCTCTGTTTTAATATTTTTAAGCTTTTTATTTTGGAATAATTATACTTTGACAGAGAGTTGCAAAGAAAATGTACAGGAGGTCCAGTGATTAACATCCTGAATAACTGTACTATAATGTCAAACCCAGAAACTGACAATGGTACAATCCACAGAGCTTATTCAGATTTCACCACTTTTCCATGCACTCATTTGTGTGTGTGTGTGTGTGTGTGTGTGTGTGTGTGTGTGTGTGTGTAGTCCTATGCAACTATATCCCACATGTGGATTTGCATGACTACCACCACAGTCAAGATACAGAACTGTTCCCAGAGCCCTCTCGTGGGATCTCTTTATACCCATATCTACCACTCCCTTAACTTCTATCCCTAACCCCTAGAAATCACTAATCTGGCCTCCATTTCTAATTTTGTGATCTCGATATTATTACTTAAATGTATTCACCTGGAGATTCATTCAGGTTGTTGTGGCTGTCGATAGTTCATTCCTTTTTACTGCTGAGTGTCATCTTGTGGCATGGATGCACCACAGTGTAACCATTCACCTGTTGAAGAACATCTAGACTGCTTCCAGTTTTTAGCTATTACGAAGAAAGCTGCTATGAATATTAATGCACAGGTTTTTGTGTGCACGTAAGCTTTCATTTCTCTGGAAAAAAGGACAGTGCAGTTGGGTTTCTTTTCTTATACATTAGTGTTAAAACTTAGCAAATATTTTTCTGAAATGCTTCACATAAGCAATTTTTCTCCTTTAGTCTATTAATATGGAGAATTACATCGATATATTTTCTGTTTTTAAACTACAGTAGAAAGGTAAGTTGCATCTATATTGTGTCATGAGTAAGGAATTTGTGCTTTATAAAATGATATGGAATAAAATATTTATAAAGAAAAGTAATACTTTTATGTAGACAAATCTGGCCAAAGAGCGTAGGATTGATTGAAGTGGGGAGAGAGAAAATAGATGATAGGGCCAGGTGAAAAAAATAATAATAATTTTATAATGAAATGATTGGGGGCATGAGAACTAGGAGATTCTTATTCTAATCCCATTTATGTCACTAGTTATATACACAACCTTCAGGAAGTCATTTACCTTTTCTTCACTTCAGTTACCTCATATGTAAGAGGGATTTGGCCTGCATCTGCAACATCATTATTGTTTTCAAACGTGCAACTCTATAATTCTAAACAATGAGAGAATGGTCAGGTTTTTCAGTGTGAAAGAAAAACAGAAGATGAATATGATCGGCGTCTTGAAGGTAAAAATCAATTTGGCTCAGCCGCTGATTGAACGTAGAGCACAAGAAGAGTTGTCAAAAAGACTTCCAAACTTCAAAGCTAAGTGACAGAGAAAAGGCAATGCTATTAGTTCAATGGAAATGGAACTCAGCAAGATAAGGTCATTTTGGTGGAAGGACTTGGTAAGTTTAATTTTGGATGTGTTTTGCCTGCGGACAGGGTAGGTGTGTTGTACAACACCAAGAGACATATGGTAGTCTGTGTAAATGGCTCCCTTCACTCCAGAAATTGTATAGTATACAGTCTGCATAGCCATACACAACAGTCTTAACTCTGGACATCCAGGTGGAAATGCCCAAAAGACAGCTGGATAGGAGTCTGGAATTTGGGAAGGAGGATGCCTGGGAAATGTTGGCTTGGAGTTAAGTGGTTAGAGGTGGATAATACATAGACACTGTACATTGAGAAAGAAATGCATCCTGTGAGTAGAACCAAACACTCAGCTGTAATCAAATGTATGATTCAGTTGGATTCTTTCCATATACGCATACTCGAGCATTACAAATGTTTGTTTTGTAGTAGTTAGGTTATTCTCTATCTCATTCTGTGCATAATGTCGCATAAAAATAATCTGTACTCAAATTTTTATAGCCTAATTACAGATTACTCACTTCTCTAACAATCAGATGGTTCTAAAATTAGCAAGAAGTAATATGTCTAGGATCAAGCATTTGGTTGAAAATGAAAAAAGAAATTTATTGCCCAACAGATGCATCCAAAAGTTTTATTCTTACCAAAAGAGATTAGGTTATAAAAATGGGCAACCATTCAGAGGTTCTTATCTTCTTCAGATAAAATGAAGAACTCCTCCTAAATTGTATTTATTTTTATGTATTCAATCTGCACATTGAGAGGACCCACCCCTGTTACTTTTGAGTTAATCCAACTGATCTTTGTGAACTCTTGCTAGGGAATACATAGTGTGGCTAAGTAACTCAACAAAACAGATATTCCTGACCTATGTTTTCTAATGTGTGTTGACCTTCAAAGTCAAAATGATTATTTTGGGAGCTTTATTTACATACTCATTAATTTATGAAGTCTTTAGGTACTGAGCTGGTGTATGAACCAGGCAAGGAAATAAATTTGCTATGTTATAAACATAAAATTTCTGCTCAAATTGAATTACCCAGCTTAATCACATTTAAATCAATAAAATGACTTTTGCCTGTTTCCAAAAGTCAATCCCTCTCAAAGAACTAAAATTTACCACTATTGAGAAGAATCAAAACAATGATCCGTAGTCTGTGAAGACATTCCTGAAGACAAGTCCCACAGATTTTTCAAATAGTAAGTGCAACAGAGTTGGCCAAGATGACTCCTTTAAAGGATTGTTATGTTTATAAATAAATTCAGTCACATTGTTTGATTATAATAGTTGTATGGTTTTGTGGAAAGAACATGGATTTTGTTATCAGGCATATCTGACTTCGATTATTGATTTTACCTCTTAAACAGATGTATGACTATGGGCCACTTTTTTCAGGTTTTTTCCAATTTTTTGTTGTGATAAAATATATATAACAGAAAATTTACTATCGTCACCATTTTTAAGTGTACAGTTTCATAGTACTAAGTACATTTATATGGTCATGCAACCATCACCACCATCCATCTCTAGAACACTTTTCATCTTGCAAAACTGAAACTCTACACCTATTAAACAGTAACTCCCATGGCTTCCCTTTCCCCAACCTCTGATAACCACCATTCTACTCTGTTAGTATGAGTTAGGCTTTTTCCTCCCTTGGATTCTACATAAAAGTGAGATCATGCAATATTTGTCTTTCTCTGTCTGGCTTATTTCACTTAGCATACTGTCCTCCAGGTTCATCATGCTGTTGCAAATGGCAGGATTTCCTTCTTTTTAAAGGCTGAATAACATTCCACTATATATATAATACCACACTTTTGTTATCCATTCATTCATCGATGGACATTTAGGTTGTTTCTATGTCTTGGCTACTGTGAATAATGCTGTAATGAACGTGAGAGTGCAGATTATCTCTTTGAGATAGTGATTTTATTTCCTTTGGATATATACTCAGAAATAGGATAGCTGGATCATATGATTGTTCTTTTAATTTTTGAGGAACTTCTATACTGTTTTCCATAACGGCTATCCCAATTTACTTTCCCACCAACAGTACATGAGAATTTACATGGGCCACTTGCTTATCATCTCTAAAACTGTTTCATCATCTGATAAAATGGAGATAATATCTATATCATAAATGTATTGTGAGCATCAAATAAATGAAAAGTATTTAGTACTAAATATGCACCATTTGAAAACCAGATTATTCTGCAGCAGTCCTATCAGAGCGTTGATGTGTTCCTGGAGACCTCCCACTGATGCAAAGGACAGCTTCTTTTAAGAAAGATAGAAGCACTGGCAAGGGGAATCTTATCACACAGTAACTCAGACCTCATGAATGGTTCTTAGGAATGATGAAGGCTAAGTGTCATCCACTAGGTAAAAATCAATCCAGCAAGTCAAGAAACTTAGTTTTATTTTGTATTTAATTCCAAAATGGTGTTTTAAAGAAACATTTATATTGCTAATGAAGACAGGTGCTGTCTAAATCTTGTTCACTGAATTATCATGTGATGAGATCATTGCTTAGAATTCTGAATAATCCATCAGGTCAGTCAATTCCTCTTGCCTGCTTTATAATGATAAATAGACCATGAAGTGTTCCTTCTGGCAATGCCCTTCCTCATTTATAATGTCTTATACAATCGAAGAGGAAATACCTCATCTTGTATATAAATTTGATACTAATTATGTGGTCAGCCGAAGCCTTCCTGTCCCTGGCCCTTTTGCCCAAGCAGTCTTCCTGCATAGTGGTTCAGGACTCAAGTGCTGAGCAGACCTACTGGACCTCACTTCGGAAGGGTTATTAGTCCCCTTGGAATCATCCCTTTGAGCTCTCTTCTCTCTCATATTCAGATTGTACTGCATATTCTGCACTGCTTTGTCAGAGAGAGAGAAGTTATGTAAAGATGAGAGAATAGGAGTTGGCATAGAAAGGAATCTGAATTACTGTCCTTGCCAGAAGTTTAAGTGAATGGTTTATAACACTTCGGGGGTCAAGGACCCTCTCTAAAATTCTGTGGAAGCTATAGCTCTTCTCCCAAGAAATCTGCTCACGTTCATATACACAGAAAATTTCACACTCCGTTTCCAAGAGTTTATGTACCTCTTCAAGTACATCCATAAGCCCCAGGTCAGTAGTCTATAATAATGACCACCACATCATGAAATTCAGACTATCTGCAATTCATATGGCAAAGATGTGAGAATCATTACGTTAAAATGTCTGCTACTTTACAGTTAGTTGATTTTCTAGTGTTCCACTTGGGACTTTCCTCTGTCCCCACTTTCTCTGGATAGTCTCATCCATTCCCCAAGCTTCAACTGCCCTCTCTGAGTGGTTAACCTTTTTTCTCCCCAGTTGGAAAACTCATGAAAGTTACAAAACCTCTATCCAGAAACACACACATACATGTATATCCTCTCAGTTTTGCACCCAACCTTCAATGCACTCATGTGCTACTTATAGCCCATCCATGGACCCAGGATTAGGAACCCCTGGATTAGAAGGAACCAGATCTCCATGTACGAAGTAGGTTCAGACATTTAGCATTTCTACTTGTTTTTTAAATCTATTTTAGTAGTTAATAGAATCAAAGTTTAAGAGCTGTATAATCCACTCTCAGATCTTCCTGCTTTTAGCTTCAGTATGGAAATCCTAATCAAGTCCCAAATGCCAAAAATGTTGATGGCTCACATAGAACTCTGCAGAGCCTAATCTCATTCCCCAGACTCTGCTACAGCCCTTCCTGGCACTGTGAATAAGCAGCCAGGTACAGGCCTTGGTCAACTGTGCTCATTTGGGGATTAAGTCAACTTGTTTTATTACTATATCAAACCATGAAGGAAACTCAGTCTCTTTCCATTAAAAATAGTATCTTGTGCAAATAATAAATGCTGGAAAGGGTGTGGAGAAAAAGTAACCCTCCTACACTGTTGGTGGGAATGTTAATTGGTGCAGCCACTATGTAGAACAGTATGGAGGTTCCTTAAAAAAACTAAAAATAGAGCTACCATATGATCCAGCAATTCCACTCCTGGGCATTTATCCAGAGAAAATCATAATTCAAAAAGACACATGCACCCCAATGTTCATTGCAGTACTGTATACAATAGCCAGGTCATGGAAGCAAGCTAAATATACATCAACAGAGGAATGGATAAAGAAGATGTGGTACATATATACAATGGAATATTACTCAGCCATAAAAAAAGAACGAAATAATGCCATTTGCAACATGGATGGACCTAGAGATTGTCTTACTGAGTGAAGTAAGTCAGATAAAGCCAAATATCATATGATATCACTTATATGGGGAATCTAAAAAAATAATATAAATGAACTTATTTACAAAACAAATAGATTCACAGACATACAAAACAAACTTATGGTTACCAAAGGGGATAGTGGTGGCAGGGGGGCGGGTGGGGATAAATTAGGAATTTTGAATTAACATATACACACTACTATATATAAAATAGATAAACAACAAGGACCTGCTGTACAGCACAGGGAAGTAAATTCAAGGTCTTGTAATAATCTATAATGGAAAAGAACCTGAAAAGGAATATGTATACACAACTGAATCACTTTGCTGTACCCGAAGCTGACACAACCTTGTAAATTAACTCTACTTCCAAAACAAAAGGACAAAAAATAAGAATTAAGGAATAAAAAAAAAAGGTATCTTGTGGGTTAACGCAGTCCCTTTAGATAATTCTCAGTGTTTCAGAGTTTCAACCCTCCCCCCCCCACCAACCCCCAACACACCAGCCACCTCTATGTCCTTCCTCTCTAAGATGGCGACTGAGAGGGAGCAACCTGTAGACATGGGTATCCTTGTGTGGCTCCTCACTGGCCTCTACAGTAATGCCCTCAGCAATGCTCTCTCCCCCCACAACACTGGGCACCCTGTTGGCATTTCATGATGAAGTCTGGGGCTTGTGGAATATAGCATCTATGGTCGCAGCCCATGTAGGCCCAGGGTTTTTCACCACCCTGCTGTCTTGGTCCCACTTCTCCCCCTACCTGCCTTTCAGATCTTCTGAATCTCAGCCACATTCTCCATCCAGCCCTTAGATGAGGCTGTCTACCTGCAATCTCTGCCATGTGGTCACTTTGCTCCTCATGGCAGTGGCCCCATGGCAGACATGCTGGCTTTCAACATTCAGCTATTTTCCACGTCCTCCACTGGGAATATGTAGAAACTTCTGGATCAGTGTATTCCAGGTAGGAGCTGAGGGACACATGACTCTCCCTCTGCCTAGATATGTCATGTATCCATTTCTTTTCTGTTATCATCACGCCTTGTTAGTGAGGGGGCACAGAAAGGTGGTGTCTCTGAGTTCCAAAGACCAAATTGGGCATAATTCCACCTATTTTCAATTTTCCCCCAAACTTGGTTAGAAAAATGTTTGTCAAACCTTCACTTACCCCCTCAGGTTCCACTCTTACACTGGTGAGATGGAGTGGGGAGGGAGGAACACTGGTGCCTGGCCTCTTATACTCTACCTTCTTTCTCTCTCCCTCCCACCTCTCAGAATGCTCCACTTTTGTTCCTGGAGAATGTACCCTTCACTTGAATCATATACTGAGTTCTCCCAATCTAGTAAAGCTCTAGAAAGTCAGACCTGCCTCTTAAAAAAAAAAACCCAAAAAACAAAAGCGCTTCATTGAGGTATAATTTACATACCATGTGATGACATTTTAGTAAAGTCATCGAGTTATATAACTATCACTATATTTCCAGTTTTAGAATATTTTCATTATCCCAATAAAATAATTCATGCTCATGTACAGTTAATCTGCTTTTCTACCCCTAGGCTCCAGGCAACTACTAATCTGCTTTCTGCCTCTATGGATTTGCCTATCCTGGACATTTCATACAAATGGAATCATATGATATGTGGCCTTCTGTGTCTGGCTGCTTTTACTTAGCATATTGTTTTGGAGGGTAATTCATGTTGTAGCATGTATTAGCACATCATTCCTTTGTAAGTCTGAATAATATTCCGCTGTATGGATATACCACATTTTATTTATTAATCTGTTGATAGAAATTTGGATTATTTCCACTGTTTGCCTATTGTGAATGGTGCTGCTTTGAACACTGATGTATGGTGAAAGGAGGAGGCACTTAGGTGTAAAGCCTGACTCTACCATTTAGTAGCTATATAATGTTAAGCAAGGTGTTCGTCCTCCCTAAGCCTCAGGATCCTCAACTGTAAAATGAACTCAGTATCCTCATTTGCTTCACAGGGTTGTTGAGTGATCAAATTATATAGCATCTGTAAAGTATCTAGCACATGGCAGGTACTCAACATATGATAGCTCTTATTATTGTGTATAACAACATGTTTTTTAAATGGAGATGACATGTTAGAAACTGGATTCCATTCACTGGCATTCATGAATGTGGATTTCATAAAGTTAGTAGGAAGCTTATACTTAAGACGAGCAGTGTGCCTCATCCAGAAGATGACTAGTAGACTTGAGCTTGAGATATGGCAAAAAATGCTCATGGAAGGAGGTAGGAAGGATATTTACCACAGGTAAATAAAGAAAAGCTATTTGATCCCCAGCAAATCACAACTTTCTCTTCAAGCCATGGTGGGGCATATAAAAGGTACTGCGCATTGCATGTTGGCCTTACATGGTGCCCTCTTCCCATTCCTTTACAGGCACACTGACTGCTGTCATTTAAACATCCTCAGCCTGCTCTCAACTCAGGGAGTGTTCACTTGCTGGTCTCTTCACCTGAAACTATCTTCCCTGGGATACTGTGTGACTTACAACCTCACTTCCTTCAGATTTTTCCTTAAATGTCACCTTTTCAGTGATGTTTTCCCTAATCACCCTTTTTTTTTTGAATTTTATTTATTTTTTATACAGCAGGTTCTTATTAGTTATCCATTTTATACATGTTAGTGTATATATGTCAGTCCCAATCACACAATTCATCCCACCACCACCACCACCACCCCGCCACTTTCCCCCCTTGGTGTCCATACGTTTGTTCTCTACGTCTGTGTCTCAATTTCTGCCCTGCAAACTGGTTCATCTGTACCATTTTTCTAGGTTCCACATATATGCATTAATAGACGATACTTGTTTTTCTCTTTCTGACTTACTTCACTTTGTATGACAGTCTCTAGATCCATCCACGTCTCAACAAATGACCCAATACCGTTCCTTTTTATGGCTGAGTAATATTCCATTGTATATATGTGCCACATCTTCTTCATCCATTCATCTCTCAACGGGCATTTAGGTTGTTTCCATGACCTGGCTATTGTAAACAGTGCTGCAATGAACATTGGGGTGCATGTGTCTTTTTGAATTATGGTTTTCTCTGGGTATATGCCCAGTAGTGGGATTGCTGGGTCATATGGTAATTCTATTTTTAGTTTTTTAAGGAACCTCCATACTGTTCTCCATAGTGGCTGTATCAATTTACATTCCCACCAACAGTGCAAGAGGGTTCCCTTTTCTCCACACCCTCTCCAGCATTTGTTGTTTGTAGATTTTCTGATGATGCCCATTCTAACTGGTGTGAGGTGATACCTCATTGTAGTTTTGATTTGCATTTATCTGATAATTAGTGATGTTGAGCAGCTTTTCATGTGCTTCTTGGCCATCTGTATGCCTTCTTTGGAGAAATGTCTATTTAGGTCTTCTGCCCATTTTTGGATTGGGTTGTTTTTTTAATATTGAGCTGCATGAGCTGTTTATATATTTTGGAGATTAATCCTTTGTCCGTTGATTCGTTTGCAACTATTTTCTCCCATTTTGAGGGTTGTCTTTTCATCTTGTTTATGGTTTCCTTTGCTGTGCAAAAGCTTTTAAGTTTGATTAGGTCTCATTTGTTTATTTTTGATTTTACTTCCATTACTCTAGGAGGTGGGTCAAAAAAGATCTTGCTGTGATTTATATCAAAGAGTGATCTTCCTATGCTTTCTTCTAAGAGTTTTATAGTGTCTGGTCTTATATTTAGGTCTCTAATCCATTTTGAGTTTATTTCTGTGTATGGTGTTAGGGAGTGTTCTAATTTCATTCTTTTACATGTAGCTGTCCAGTTTTCCCAGCACCACTTATTGGAGAGACTGCCTTTCCTCCCTTGTATGTCCTTGCCTCCTTTGTCATAGATTAGTTGACCACAGGTACGTGGTTTTACCTCTGGGCTTTCTATCTTGTTCCATTGATCTATGTTTCTGTTTTAGTGCCAGTACCATATTGTCTTGATTACTGTAGCTTTGTAGTACAGTCTGAAGTCAGGAAGTCTGATTCCTGCCAGCCCCATTTATTTCCCTCAAGACTGCTTTGGCTATTTGGGGTCTTTTGTGTCTCCATAGAAATTTTAAGATTTTTTGTTCTAGTTCTGTAAAAAATGCCATTGGTAAATTGAAACGGATTGCATTGAAACTGTAGATTGCTTTGGGTAGTATAGTCATTTTCAAAATATTGATTCTTCCCAACCAAGAACATGGAATATCTCTCCATCTGTTGGTATCATCTATAATTTCTTTCATCAGTGTCTTACAGTTTTCTGCACACAGATCTTTTTTCTCCCTAGGCAGGTTTATTCCTAGGTACTTTATTCATTTTTTTTAACATCTTTATTGGCATATAATTGCTTTACAATGGTGTGTTTGTTTCTGCTTTACAACAAAATGAATCAGTTATATATATACATATGTTCCCATATCTCCTCCCTCTTGCGTCTCCCTCCCATCCTCCCTATCCCACCCCTCTAGGTGGGCACAAAGCACCGAGCTGATCTCCCTGTGCTATGCGGCTGCTTCCCACTAGCTATCTACCTTACGTTTGGTAGTGTATATATGTCCATGCCTCTCTCTCGCTTTGTCACACCTCACGCTTCCCCCTCCCCGTATCCTCAAGTCCATTCTCTAGTAGGTCTGTGTCTTTATTCCTATCTTACCCCTAGGTTCTTCATGACATTTTTTTCTTAAATTCCATATATATGTGTTAGCATACGGTATTTGTCTCTCGCTTTCTGACTTACTTCACTCTGTATGACAGACTCTAGGTCTATCCACCTCATTACAAATAGCTCAATTTCGTTTCTTTTTATGGCTGAGTAATATTCCATTGTATATATGTGCCACATCTTCTTTATCCATTCATCCGATGATGGACACTTAGGTTGTTTCCATCTGGGCTTTCTATCCTATTCCATTGATCTATCTTTCTGTTTTTGTGCCAGTACCATACTGTCTTGATTACTGTAGCTTTGTAGTATAGTCTGAAGTCAGGCAGCCTGATTCCTCCAGCTCCATTTTTTGTTCTCAAGATTGCTTTGGCTATTCGGGGTCTTTTGTGTTTCCATACAAATTGTGAAATTTTTTGTTCTAGTTCTGTGAAAAATGCCAGTGGTAGTTTGATAGGGATTGCATTGAATCTATAGATTGCTTTGGGAAGTAGAGTCATTTTCACAATGTTGATTCTTCCAATCCAAGAACATGGTATATCTCTCCATCTGTTTGTATCATCTTTAATTTCTTTCATCAGTGTCTTATAATTTTCTGCATACAGGTCTTTTGTCTCCTTAGGTAGGTTTATTCCTAGATATTTTATTCTTTTTGTTGCAATGGTAAATGGGAGTGTTTTCTTGATTTCACTTTCAGATTTTTCATCGTTAGTATATAGGAATGCCAGAGATTTCTGTGCATTAATTTTGTATCCTGCTACTTTACCAAATTCATTGATTAGCTCTAGTAGTTTTCTGGTAGCATCTTTAGGATTCTCTATGTATAGTATCATGTCATCTGCAAACAGTGACAGCTTTACTTCTTCTTTTCCGATTTGGATTCCTTTTATTTCCTTTTCTT
Organism: Lipotes vexillifer; assembly: GCF_000442215.2. Taxonomy (NCBI): domain Eukaryota; kingdom Metazoa; phylum Chordata; class Mammalia; order Artiodactyla; family Lipotidae; genus Lipotes; species Lipotes vexillifer. The sequence continues at coordinate 129,244 of NW_006796931.1, read as the reverse complement.
CTCTGATTGCTGTGGCTAAAACTTCCAAAACTATGTTGAATAAGAGTGGTGAGAGTGGGCAACCTTGTCTTGTTCCTGATCTTAGCAGAAATGCTTTCAATTTTTCACCATTGAGGATGATGTTGGCTGTGGGTTTGTCATATATGGCCTTTATTATGTTGAGGAAAGTTCCCTCTCTGCCTCCTTTCTGCAGGATTTTTATCTTAAATGGGTGCTGAATTTTGTCAAAAGCTTTCTCTGCATCTATTGAGATGATCATACGGTTTTTCTCCTTCAGTTTGTTAATATGGTGTATCACGTTGATTGATTTGCCTATATTGAAGAATCCTTGCATTCCTGGAATAAACCCCACTTGATCATGGTGTATGATCCTTTTAATGTGCTGTTGGATTCTGTTTGCTAGTATTTTGTTGAGGATTTTTGCATCTATGTTCATCAGTGATATTGGCCTGTAGTTTTCTTTCTTTGTGACATCCTTGTCTGGTTTTGGTATCAGGGTGATGGTGGCCTCGTAGAATGAGTTTGGGAGTGTTCCTCCCTCTGCTATATTTTGGAAGAGTTTGAGAAGGATAGGTGTTAGCTCTTCTCTAAATGTTTGATAGAATTCGCCTGTGAAGCCATCTGGTCCTGGGCTTTTGTTTGTTGGAAGATTTTTAATCACAGTTTCAATTTCAGTGCTTGTGATTGGTCTGTTCATATTTTCTATTTCTTCCTGATTCAGTCTTGGCAGTTTGTGCCTTTCTAAGAATTTGTCCATTTCTTCCAGGTTGTCCATTTTATTAGCATAGAGTTGCTTGGAGTAATCTCTCATGATCTTTTGTATTTCTGCAGTGTCAGTTGTTACTTCTCCTTTTTCATTTCTGATTCTATTGATTTGAGTCTTCTCCCTTTTTTTCTTGATGAGTCTGGCTAATGGTTTATCAATTTTATTTATCTTCTCAAAGAACCAGCTTTTAGTTTTATTGATCTTTGCTACTGTTTTCTTTGCTTCTATTTCATTTATTTCTGCTCTGACCTTCATGATTTCTTTCCTCTGCTAACTTTGGGTTTTGTTTGTTCTTCTTTCTCTAGTTCCTTTAGGTGTAAGGTTAAGTTGTTTATTTGAGATTTTTCTTGTTTCTTGCGGTAGGGTTGTAGAGCTATAAACTTCCCTCTTAGAACTGCTTTTGCTGCATCCCATGGGTTTTGGAACATCGTGTTTTCATTGTCATTTTTCTCTAGGTATGTTTCAATTTCCTCTTTGATTTCTTCAGTGATCTCTTGTTTATTTAGTAACGTATTGTTTAGCCTCCCTGTGTTTTTGTTTTTTATGGTTTTTCCCTGTCGTTGATCTCTAATCTCATAATGTTGTGGTCAGAAAAGATTCTTGATATGATTTCAATTTTCTTAAATTTACTGAGGCTTGATTTGTGACCCAAGATGTGATCTATCCTGGACAATGTTCCGTACACACTTGAGAAGAAAGTGTAATCTGCTGTTTTTGGATGGAATGTCCTATAAATATCAGTTAAATCTATCCAGTCTGTTATGTCATTTAAAGCTTCTGTTTCCTTATTTATTTTCATTTTGGATGATCTGTCCATTGGTGTAAGTGAGGTGTTAAAGTCCCCCACTATTATTGTGTTACTGTCGATTTCCTCTTTTAGAGCTGTTAGCAGTTGCCTTATGTATTGAGGTGCTCCTACGTTGGGTGCGTATATATTTATAATTGTTATACCTTCTTCTTGGATTGATCTCCTGATCATTATGTAGTGTCCTTCCTTGTCTCTTGTAACATTCTTTATTTTAAAGTCTATTTTATCTGATATGAGTATAGCTACTCCAGCTTTCTTTTGATTTCCATTTGCATGGAATATCTTTTTCCATCACTTCACTTTCAGTTTGTATGTGTCCCTAGGTCTGAAGTGGGTCTCTTGTAGACAGCATATATATGGGTCTTGTTTTTGTATCCATTCAGCAAACCTGTGTCTTCTGGTTGGAGTATTTAATCCATTCACGTTTAACGTAATTAACGATATGTGTGTTCCTATGACCATTTTCTAAATTGTTTTGGGTTTGTTTTTGTGGGTCTTTTTCTTCTCTTGTGTTTCTTGCCTAGCGAAGTTCCTTTAGCATTTGTTGTAGAGCTGGTTTGGTGATGCTGAATTCTCTTAGCTTTTGCTTGTCTGTAAAGTTTTTGATTTCCCCATCAAATCTGAATGAGAGCCTTGCTAGGTAGAGTAATCTTGGTTGTAGTTTCTTCCCTTTCATCACTTTAAGTATATCATGCCACTCCCTTCTGGCTTGCAGACTTTCTGCTGAGAATTCAGCTGTTAACCTTATGGGAGTTCCCTTGTATGTTATTTGTCGTTTTTCCCTTGCTGCTTTCAATAATTTTTCTTTGTCTTTAATTTTTGCCAATTTGATTACTACGTGTCTCGGTGTGTTTCTCCTTGGGTTTATCCTGTATGGGACTCTCTGCTTCCTGGACTTGGGTGGCTATTTCCTTTCCCATGTTAGGGAAGTTTTTGACTGTAATCTCTTCAAATATTTTCTCGGGTCCTTTCTCTCTCTCTTCTCCCTCTGGGACCCCTATAATGTGAATGTTGTTGTGTTTAATGTTGTCCCAGAGGTCTCTTAGGCTCTCTTCATTTCTTTGTATTCTTTTTTCTTTATTCTGTTCCACAGGAGTGAATTCCACCGTTCTGTCTTCCAGGTCACTTATCCATTCTTCTGCCTCAGTTATTCTACTATTGATTCCTTCTAGTGTAGTTTTCATTTCAGTTATTATATTGTTCATCTCTGTTTGTTTGTTCTTTAATTCTTCTAGATCTTTGTCATTCATTTCTTGCATCTTCTCAATCTTTGCCTCTATTCTTTTTCCGAGGTCCTGGATCATCTTCACTATCATTATTCTGAATTCTTTTTCTGGAAGGTTGCTTATCTCCACTTCATTTAGTTGTTTTTCTGGGGTTTTATCTTATTCCTTCATCTTGTACATAGCCCTGTGCCTTTTCATCTTGTCTTTTTTTCTGTGAATGTGGTTTTTGTTCCACAGGCTGCAGGATTGTAGTTCTTCTTGCTTCTGCTGTCTGCCCTCTCCCTAATCACCCAATTTAAAGTAGCCCCTTAGCACTCCTCACTCCGCTTTCTTGCTTGTGCTATTTTCTCCTTATCACTTTTCACCATCTAATATACTGTCTAATGGCAACTCCACAGGGTAGGGTTTTTACCACTATTGCTCAGTTCTACATTCCCAGGGCTCAAAACAGTACCTGGCATATTGTAGGTGCTCAAAAAAATTGTTTTTTCAAAGAACAACTGATTTTACTCAATGTCAGTACATTCACATGCCCAGGATCAATGGTCAAAGAAACTACAACTAAGGGGATGGGGAAGAGAAATGAATGTGAAGTGAGGAGTGAGGCAGACTCTCATAGAGCTCCTTCCTCTATGCGTTATTCTAGAGGCCTGCTGATAAGGTCTACACATCAGTGGAAATATGAAAAGGAACAACTGATTTCCAGTTACAAGAGGCAAAAATCAGGGAGTCTGGGTCACATTTGAGATCTTGTTTACTTTGGCTTATACTCCAAGTAGATCGGCAGCTCAAAGGATACAAATGAGTTAAAGATACCAGGGTTGACTTTTCTGCCCATGGTCTCCCTTGCATGTCTCAGAGGCATTCCCTAAGTTCCATAGACTAGGCATCCCACACAGAGGGAAACACCCACCAGGTTAGGAGAGGAGTGAACTTTGAGCTTGCTGTATTTTACACCTTCCTTCCCCCCATATTCAGCACCCAGAGATAATGCATACTGCTATAGAAGGCAGTAATTCCTCTATTCAGGAAGTCATATCACCCAGGCCCAGTTTCGGCGCTGGGGCCTTAAAGTCTTTGCTGTACCAGCACTGGGGCAATCTCTGATTTTCTCTGCCTGTACTACAGGATCTAAGAGTTTTCCATTTTTGTCCTCACTAGGGCCTCCTTTGGTCATGTCCAGCCATGGCAAATTACACCAGGTGCAGCTGATGTGTGATATCATATTCGCAAGAGCAACAGAAGAAAGGCAGATGCATTCAAAATATATAAAGAGCATGTGCTTAAGAGGCAGGAGCCGACACTGGTGAAAGAAAGCATAAAGCTATAAATATGGTGGCTGAAGTGAGAAGTGTCGTTGTGGGAGATGGAAAGGTGGAAGAAGAGCCAGAGTTCTTGACTATTGTTTTGGGGGAAATATGATAATAAAAGAAATTGGTTCGTGGGAATAACGACATCAGAAAATGAAAGGACCATGTGGAGTTTGGGGAGCTTTTCAATAAGAAATTATAGGACTCATCAAGAAATTTCTGGTGCCAGCTCCCTGTTCACTGCATGGCTCCCTTCACAGTATTACGTCTGCCGGTGGGGACCTTTGGCATGACCCTCAGGAATTATAGTGAGAAGGTAGGTTGTCACCAGAGAAAGAAAGGTTGGACGTGATCAGTAAAGGATTCTGTGACTTCTGAGCTTTAGTGCTTCAAGTTTAAGAAAGAAGAAAACAGTAATTGGAGGCTAGCTTCCAATTTGCCAGTCCATGTAGAACATAGGCTCAGAAAATGTCACACAAGAACTTTTCAGCCAATATTATGAGAGAAAAAAATAGCAAGTTAACGGCCATAAAGAGTTTATGAGGTCCTGTTAAACAGAGTGGAGTTATGAGGGTCAAAGACAAAAAATAATCATAATTTGAGTGACGAAAGAGTTGAGCACCTGAACAGGTGACTCGCATTCCGGAAATAATGATAAATAAGGATAACAATGGGTACTGCGGAGTACTGAGTTCATGAGGAATCTATAAATACTCCCTATGAGCTTATTATTGAATTTGCTCATGGGAAATTTATAAATATAAAAAGTTTATAATAAAGGAAAAGACTGCCCTTTCTTTAGTCAGTTCCAAGCAGTGAACAAGGAACCATGGGGACTACCCTGGCGGTCCAGTGGTTAAGACTCTGCGCTTCCAGTGCAGGGGGCATGGGTTCAATCCCTGGTCAGGGAACTAGGATCCCACATGCCACACGGCGTGGCAAAACAAAACAAAACAAAACAAGGAACAATGGAAATGATTTTAAGGCACTGGTCCCATGGAAAGCAGTGCCAAGTTGGGAGGTGAAGCTGGTTATATTCACATTATTCTTGGTTTCTTCCATATTTTCCTATGATCTAGTGGTGCCAAAAGGGACATAAGGGGGCAGTGGGAGGAGGAGGGCTCCTCTAGACACCTAAGTAGGGAAGATCCAGTGCCTCAGATTAATTTCATATGTAGAACTTTTTCCAAATCGGTCAGAATGTACTGAAGTACAGAGAAAATTGTTAATCTGCAATCAAAAATAAATAGAGTAATTTTTAAAAGCAACATTGTTTTCAACAATAACAATATGGTGTGTGGAAAGAACATGAGCCTAGGAATCCACACCAGTTCTATTCCTAAGTCTGCCCCTGCCAGGCACAGCAGACAACCAACATGTGCTGCTCCCTCCTAAGCCCAAATGGCCAATTAAATGGGCATGACAAGATCAAAATAAGGAAAAATCTACATTTCCACAGAATCCAAGGAAGGGAGCCCTCCAAATGACAAAGACTTTGCATGATTCCTGCACCCATATCCTACTTCTTGCCTAGTGATATTATGGATGAAGTGTCCTTATTCCCACTTTATTAGGAATCTTACACTATTATCTATTTTTCTCCTTTATCTTCAGTTTGCTGTGATCTTTTGGCTCATTCCCATTGCCATTTAAATAGAGTCTAGTTTCTCCCATCTTAATAAACACTGCTGGGACCCTACATACCCTTTCCATATTGCTGAAATGTTCATTCAGGGTGAAAGAAGGTACAGATGTAAAATAAATCTAATATAAATGAGGTTAAGTAAAAACGTTGCAGTCCTAAGTCTGAACATGGATATTGTTTGAAAGCAATGAAAGCAGTATCAGAGTTGGAAGATGAAGCTGGTTAGACTAGCACTATCCTTGGTGTCCTCCGTATTTTCCCATGTTTCTTTTGTGTCTCAGAGTATCATTGCTTTGCTCTGTGATTAAGAATTGTGTGGTTCATGGGAATATGAATTAATGAGACTCATTTTCCCACACAACGAATATATTCACTAAGGAATTTATACATTTTCTTCTGAGGTCATTTTTTTTTCCTGAGGTAATTTTTGTACAACAAAAGGCCTGGAGTGGTTCCCAAAGTATCAATTTGATAGTCTGTGCCAAATAAGATATCGGAATAAACACGACGAAAGTAATCCAAAAGAGCCAATTTGATGGCATGTCCTGGTTGTGGAGAATAACAGGTGACTGTAAATCCACACTTCTGTTTGAAAATCAAAAGTATGGGCTATGTCTAGATACTTGATTTTTAGAACTGTATACAAGTTAGGTCTTTAATAATGGACACTAAGTCCTTATGCCATGCTACCTCCACTCTCAAGTGTCACTGAATTGCAGACAAAGAAGATTTCTCATAATTAACCACATTTGAAATTCCTGGCACAAATTTCCTCTTGATGAAAGGTCAGGTACCAAACTTAGGTCGGAAATACACATTCCCGTTAGGAGATGTGAACTATTATATAGAGAATGGATAAACAACAAGGTCCTTCTGTATAGCACAGGGAACTCTATTCAATATCCTGTGATAAACAATAATGGAAAAAATATTTTAAAAAGAATGTCTGTATGTGTATAACTGAGTCACTTTGCTGTACAGCAGAGATTACCACAACACTGTAAATCAGCTATACTTCAATTAAAAAAATAAAATTAAAAAAAAGAAATATACATTCCCAGATGCCATCCCCCAAAATACATGAACTCATAATGGAGAGATATCGGTACAGTTTTTTCCCAATTGCCTTTGCAAAGGATGTATGATATATTGATGAAAAGTTGAAACATAGCATCATCTACATTATAATGTTTCATCTTGAAGTGGTTTATACACTGGCAAGTGAGGCTAGCCATCTATCATAGTATAGAATTCGGTACATGTGAAAAAGAATTATAAGAAATATTAAAGTTATGTGACTGAATCACATCACATATTCCATTAAATTCTGGAACAGTTTTAATTAATCAAGAATGAGCCCAAACCATGAAAAATGAACTCAAGAGACTTGAAAGTTAGAATTGTAAAGACCAAAACTAAATATTTTTTATTGTGCCTTGATATAGTTACTAAGAGTTTGACTGTGGATAATTTTTATGTCCATGCTGAACACTCATTGTGGCACAAAGAAATTTACTTCTCAACACTTGTGCTTTCTGAAGGATAGAACAAGACAAAGAGATTGCACCATCTTGGTTTGGGGTTATAATGAAGGCTATTTAAAAACAGTCTTTGGATGATTTTACTATTTTTCATCTTTTCCCACATGCCTCTCTGTTAATATGATACTAACTGCCTCAGTCAGGCTTGGTGAGATTGGCCAGGTCAGCAAGGCCTAGAAATGGGCCAACCGCAGGAGGATGATTCAGGTAGGTAGAGGGTTGACCCCAGGAAGATCACAGGAACCTGGCCATAAGCACTAGGGTTAATATACAGTCCTCCCATCTCCAGGAGCACTTTGGGTTGACGGTCATGGCCAGCCACCAGTTCTGTAGGAACTGAGTGCCAAGCAGAAGCTCAGACATACAAGAAAGTATGTCTATAAGAACTGGAGGGCAACTCAAGTGGCTTTACCAACAAGAACCACATTAGAGACCTATTATGAGGACAAAGTGTAGAAATAGAGCAGGACCCTCCAACAGACCGACTTTATAACTGGACAATATGTAGAGTTTCTTATATTCTCCTTGTCTGTGGCGTGATTTTCACCAGAGCTTTGGAGCAAGGTTAATCCTATCAGTGGGATTTTGCAGCCTTAATTGTGATGTTGAAGCCTGCTAGGCAGAATTAGGTAGGGCATTGCTCACTAAATAAGCAAGTCCTTTTAGTACAGGAGTTGCAAACTATGGCCTGCTGCCTGTTTTGCTGTGGTCCACAAGCTAAGAATAAGTTTTACATTTTTAAGTTGAAAAAAATCAAAAGTATATTTTTGTGACACATGAAAATTTATGAAATTCAAATTCCAAGGTCCATAAATGAAGATTTATGGGAATGGAGCCACACCCATTTGTTTACATATCGTCTATGGCTGCTTTTATGCTACAATGACAGAGCTGAGAACTCAAGACAGATACCATATGGCCTGCAAAGCCTCAGACGTGTGCTATCTGGACCTTTTTAGAAAAAGTTTGCCAGCCCTGGTTTAGTGTATAAACTCCACTGATATACAGAAATCTCATAGCCCAATATTTAGGGCCAGATCATGTTTAATTCCTTAAGAAGTTGCAGTCAATTCTGGTGGAAGTTAGCAGTCAATGAGTATGATGTTTTTGCTACTATTTAAGCACTGGCAAATAGAGGAATTGAATGAAACAAAGTAGATGAAGTAGGCTTCTCTTAAACCCTGCCTTTCCTAGCTCTGCTCTGACAGAGGCTAGGAGTATTCTACCTCCTACATCTAGTGAGCCAAATCCTGCCTAAGAGAGTAGGATATTAGGCATCCCATGCTGCCAGTAGGAATAATAGAATAGACATTGCTACCCAAGGTCTCTATGTCTGATGTGTGCTCACTGAATTGCCTCCTCTCCCCTGACACAGTAGTTTTGGGCTAACCTCTGTGGTTTGGCTTTTGGCCCTGGTTCTCTGATTAGAGCTATAATTCTCAGCTTGAGGCTAGACCTTCCCCTGAGTTCCCTGCTGACTGGCTAGGGCACTGATTCTCAAAGAAATCCTTTCTACTGTATTGCCCCTGGGAGCTGGATCCTGCTCTGCATGGCGTCCTCTTTTAGCTGGTCTCCTTCTCTAATCCTAATAGATGATCTGATACCAGGTCTTGCCATCAAATGTTTAGTCCTGCTGCTTTCTCTTACCCCAACTCCATGACCTGATCAGGCCTTTAATAAAGTGTGCCTCAACCTTTGAATCCTGATTTGATGTACTAAACTCAATCTTGAGGGTATAGTCCTACAACCAAGTTAGTCCATGTAATTTCAGTTAGGCCCTCTCCAAGATTCTTTCCTACCCCTTTCCTCTTGTTCCTTTTCCTGAGGTCTCAGAATGCATCATGGTCCAGTCTATATTACTTATTCAATACAATAGGCAATGGATCAGAGACAATTAGAGCTGGAAGGACTCTTACAAGTTACTTACAGACGAGAAGATCAATTAGGAGGTCCACAAAAGGGAATACCCATATTAATTCAGTCTAAGAACTAAGGAATAAGGAGCCCCATTTCCTCCAAGAGTTGTCTTGGAAATAAAAACTAAATCAAATGTAGTAAACTGTCTTTAATGAGTCAAAATAAATTCTGAATTTATTATTTTTGGTCCATCATAAAAAAGCCAAATAAACAAAAGTGAGGAGAAATCAAAATGAGTGTAATAAGTCTGCCCCCAAGAAGAATGAAACCCATAATTTGAGGCCAATATGCAAATAGGATTAGTTTTGCTAAGATACCTCGTGGCCTACCACTTCAATTCCCTTTTTAATTTTTGACAATTGCCTCATGAATTAAATGACCACTTTAATGCCTAAATCTTTACAAGGAAAATCTCTAAATAAAATCTCAAATTGTACTTGCTCACTTGCATTCCAACTTAACGACCAGAACAGCAGAAGAACTGACCAAATCAGAAAGGATTCCAGCTTCCAATGAGTCCCACTCTATCTACAGAGGCTAAGTGAAAGGAGAACTGAGGCATTTATGGCAATTGCCCATGGAAATTAGGCAAAAATTCCCCGCTATCATGGGAAAGTGGTGGTGGAGGTAGAGTGGGAATAGAGATTTGCATATGGCTAATAGAGATTTGCTCCCCTGGCTAATTATTCAGAACTGTTTCCCTGTAGGGACAGTCCATATCTTGTGTGTGATTGCTGAACCAGACCACAGCATAGCAGGTCCAATCAGTTAAGCAATCTTAAAGATCAGTTGATGGGGCTTCCCTGGTGGCGCAGTGCTTGAGAGTCCGCCTGCCGATGCAGGAGACGCGGGTT